>NC_083331.1:5777294-6077294 GCF_963455315.2 Globicephala melas | reverse complement strand
TCCACTCCCAGTAAAACATACTCTCCACAAGGATGAAGATCATATAAGCCCCCCTCACCACTGGTCCCCCGTGACCAGAAGGCTCTGCTACACACTGTAGGTCCTCAATAAACCCCAACAAATCTTTGTTGAATGCATGAATATGGTAGCGTAACTGAACCCTTCCTAATGTGTTTGGCTCTCTGGGTAATTGCCTCACCGAGCACATATTCATCACAGAATCACTGAGTGGGAAGGAACTGAGACATTAATGAGTTTAACCCTCTCATTTTCTATGAGGAGACTGCAGCCTAGAGAAGCTTCAGGACTGACTCAAAGTCGCCCAGCCACGACCTGTCACAGCAGGGGGAGGAGGGCAGGCCCCTCATATCCCTTCAAGGACCTGACAGCCTCAGGCATCGGGAAGGCCAGGGAAACAAGGGCTCGTGGACACAGGACTCGAAAGGGCTCTGAGATGGAGCCAACTTATAACCATCAGCCAATAAAAAACACAGTGCGAGGAACAGTGGGAAATAAATCCATAAATGAAAGGTCCTGAGCCTCAGAGAAACGGTAATCTGCTGAGGGAAAAGGGATATGATGCAGATGCAACTAATAACAACGGTAATAAAGGCCAGGCAGGGTGTACTCGAATATGCTGTTAAAGAGAAATACTCAGGACCACATGATGACAAGGAGGGGGGCAGGAACTGCAGCTGAGAGGCTGGAGAAAATGAGGTCTTCGCCCCTTCTTGCAATTGATGAAGGGGTGTGTGTGTGTGTGTCTGTGTGTGTGTGTGTGTGTAGTTTTACAAGGATTCCAGCTGGCCACCTTACACGCATGTACACCAGAAGTACTGCGTCGTTCAAGGTCTGGGTACTGGGTGTGTGATGCTGCGGTCACAGGTCCCCCTTTCTTCCCCATGATCCCTTGACCTCTTACTCCCCCAGTGGGGAAGGGCTAAGGGAAAGAAGCCACTTGGAAGATTCAATCTGTCAAACACCGCTTGCTCTCAAAAGCATTTCTGACAAAAGGGGGCAAAATAATTGCTAAAATGAGGCATGGGACTATCTGTGGATCTCATTTCTCCTTGCAATCCCTATATTCTTAGCAGAAGAAAACTCAAAGAGTTATCCGTTCTGGTGAAGGAAGAAAATGTCATCATCCAGTTTAAAAGACTGGCAGTTTCAAAAGGTAGCAAGAACAGCTGAATTTGACCACCAAGACTTGGTGATAAATTCCCTGCCATTACTTCATGAGACAAGTCAGAAAAGCTAATCTATTGAAGACTAATACTCCATCTACAAAATACCAGAGGAGACCCAAACTCTTCCAATACCATTAGCATGGGCTTGTGTTTATTAACAGGAGACTGAAAAGAGAGACAGGCTTCACACCCAGATAAAAGCAGATCCTTCTTGACTTACAGGAAAGGAAGTGTATTCACACACAAGCGGTTCCACTGGCATCCCAAGTGCTGAGTCAGGCAAGGTTTTGGTTATAGAGTTACGGAGGAGTGAGGAGCACTTTTTAAAAGACTGAGCTCCAATGTTCGTTTGAAAGGCATGTCCTGCCTCCTTCTCCAGTGGCTATCTGGCCTGTGAACTCACACCTGGTTGCTTCACAGCCTTTGTCACCTGCCTGGCACCTGAAGGCAATTGAGGACACACTCTGAAGAGCGTCTTAAAAGAGCATCTCCTCCCATGCATTTACCTGCCCAAGTGTTAATATAACACTGTAATATTCATGAGTTTATTCCCTTCTTCTTCGTTTCTAACCACAAATGGCTTATGTGAATATTCCCAACAAATCCACCCTCCCCCTTTCTTCCCCACTAGACCTATGGCCCAATCTGCTCTGCAATGCGGACGCTGGGTCAGGCAGTTTCGGGAGAATCCTGAAGTCTGCTCGAGCAGGTGGGGAGGGAGGCTGCTTCTTGGGGGCTGGGGCTGGGCCTGGGGGGTGGCTTTGTACAAGCTGAGAGGCAGGACCAACACCTTCTCAGACTCCTCTGCCAGGCCCCGCTCGAGCTCGCTTCTCCAAGTGCGTTTATTTCAAAGCAGTAGGCGTGCTCGAGCTGCACACCTTGACTCTCTTCCGTGTGCCTCAGACCCTGGCAATGGACTTCAGCATTCATGGTGGGTGTGACACATGACCCTCGTTGATCTGCGGGACTGCAGGCTGTAAATCTCAGGGATTGTCTGCTATCTGAAAGGAAGAGAGAAGTCTCTCTCACACCATCAGGGATAAGGTGAGAATCACCTTCAGCTCAAAAGCCTGCGCTGGGTCACTACAAACAGGGCTCTTTCAAACCACTTTTTTCCGGAAGGTGCATTTCCTTTATCTTTCATCAGAAGCATATAACCTTTCTTCTGTCAAATGAGCCAGATACCTAGAAGGATAAAGCTAAATATTTAACACCATGATGCAGTCCAGGCAAAAAAGTTTGTAACAACCAGACAGCAAATAAATAAACTTCACGGTGACTGCAAAAAAACTACAATTAAATGGAAAAGGATATACGTTCATGGCCCAGGGCCTTTTGTTAAGAGTCTCTGTATTTTCATTAGTTATACTATGTAATGAATAAGGCATTTTTGATCACCGTGTTTGGAATGTCTTTATCTCTATGGGAGAGATAAAGAAATGAAGATAAATAGAAAAAGAAAAAATATATTCCTTAGTTAGGAACCAACTTGGCCTAGAAACACACAAGAAAAATAAATGATCTATGCTGGGGAGAATGACTGGTTCTTCTATACAATCAAGCTGAATGAGTAATATTGCTTTAGTGAACTTGTATGATTCCTCCAACATTTCACCAAAACTTGAAGAAAAATAGAAAAAAAAAAAAAACCCGTAAGATTCCCAACAAAATTCAAGAATGCTTCCTTAAAGAGCAACATGGCGATGAGTATTTGCACAGCACTCAGTCTACAATCCCAGGGTGGAAAGCCGGCTTGCTAGCATTTTCGGGATAGGTCAGGGGCTTCACACATTCCACCTTAATGATCAAACCTGACAACTTCCATAAGCAACAAAAATCAAACACTCCCAGAAAGCACAAACCTGAGTAAGGATGCATTTTAATGGTCATGCTTTAAATATTTAAAAGCACAGTTTAGAAATTCACTCTTAAATAACATGAGATGCTCAAACATCCATTTTAATCAAAAGAAATACCATGAAGTCTCATGCTTCTCATCTTTTCAATAAAACAGCCGAAAAGCTAATTAGTCACTTTCATTTAGTGATTCACAATCACAACCTCGTACATGCAGGACATGTGTGCGTAAGTTTCAGGCATGGGAAAGGGAGCCATGAAGCTAACTGGCCCCCCAACGTACGGTCCTGACAGCGTCCAGGAAGCCTCCTGACCCGTGTCTGGGGACTGCTCCTCTAACTGGGCAGCTCTCCGAGGCTGCAAGAGCACATTTACACACTGACTGTCCTCCGCTCGACCAGAGAAATAGGATCCAGGTTTACCCTTCGGGCCTCTTCCGAACTAAGTATGAGCACAGCTCAGAAGGGGTGGAGACAAAGGAATCTCCAGGGAGCAGGCTGGTGTCAATAGAGTCGTGATGCAGTGAATAAATCAGGAGAAAACCTCTCTCCAGGCAGACAGGCCTGGCCAGGGGTCCTGGGAGCGTCTGGGGTGAGGGAAATGGTCTGCTCAACCCCATGGGAAGGCAGGTAGAGTCGCACCAGCCTGGAAAGACCAAGGCCTGCAGCCTGAGAGCCTGGCAAGGGAGCGGGGAGACCTGTGCCAGGCCCTCTGATTAACGTGAAAGGAATAAAGTGATACTGGAAAAGTAATTGCAAACTCTCCGCTCCCCACCAGAAGCTAGGAGGCCAGAGAAGAAACGAGAAAAGGAGAGGAAACCCAAGGATGCATTGAAGTAGAAAAAGACAACTGATTCAGAGAAGAGGAAAAGAATTTACTACTTCTTTATACTGGAATTACTACTACTCCTTTGCCTGGAATTCCACCTGCGCGAGTGTGTGTGTGTACGTGTGTGTGTGAGAGCACGTTGTATAGCTCTTCAGCCTACACACTCTCAACACCTCCACAACAGCAAAGGCGTACACAGCACAACACATGGCTCTGGATTCCAATCCCACTCACAGGTAGGAATGGACAGCTAAGAACTACAAGATTCGTAAGGAAGGCCTCAGATGAAAAAGAGACAAGGCATTAAAGAAAATACAGAAAACAGAAGAAACCTTTTTAAAATGTATGTTCTAATTGGCATACAATACAATCCACTCTTTTTACTGCACAGTTCTGAGTTTTGACAAATGCATTGAGTAACCACCAATCAAGATGCAGAAGAGCTGCGTCACCCCCCAGATTTCTCTCCCGTCATCTCTCATAATCAGCTCCTCCCCCACCACGACCCACTAGCAAACACTGATCTATTCTCCATCCCTGTAGTTTGCCTTTTCCAAAATGTTTTACAAATATAATTATACAGCACGTAGCCTTTTTTAAAATTGAAGTATAGCTGACTTACAATCAATCTTACATTAGTTTCAGGTGTATAACATAGTAATTCAATATTTTATAGATTACACTGCATACAAATTTATTATGAAATATTGACTGCATTCCCTGTGCCGTACGTTATTACATCCTTGTACATGTACCCATTTAAATCTGGCTTCTTTCACTTTTAATATAGATGAATCTAGATAATAACACCATATTATTATTATTTTATTAATATAGTTAGTTATATTAACATTGTTAATATGAATATAGAATGCATATTGCATTCTAGATTCACTCATATTAGCACTTGTATCAATAGTTCATTCCTTTTTATTGCTGACTGGTATTCCACTGCATGGCTGGACCACAGTCTGTTTACCCATCACCAGCTGAAGGACAGAAGAAAACATTTTAAAATTCTAATTAATTCCCTCAGAGAGAGAAGAGTGTCCATAAAACAAGAATAAGATGCTATAGAAAGGGGCAGTCTGGGAATATATAAGAGCTCATAGGAATTAAAAATATGACAAAATGCAACCATCAATAGAAGGTTTAAAAGATAAAATCTAGAAATTCGATTAGTCTCAGAAATTAGAATCCCCCAAAAGGAGAAACTAAGAAAGACAGAATAATTAGTGTATCAATGCAGGCGCTCTAAATTCTAATAGAAATGCAGGGGGAAAAAGAGAGGACAGAAAAAACAAGAGAAAATTACCAAACAAATAAAACAAGAAAATTCTCAACACTGAAGAACATAAGTGTCCAGATTATAAGGGCCCATTGAGGGCCCAGAAAATAAAATGGCGCCTACGGCAAAGCACAGCATTATGTACCCCGAACGCACCAGGAATAAAGAGAAGCTCCAGGGAAATAAACGGAATCACTGGCAACAGATCCCCGAACAGTAATAACAAATATATGAAGTCAGGGAGCAATCCTAACACTTCAAGAAATAATGATTTTCACCTAGAATTCCATACCCTGCTAAACTATCAAATCAAGCGTGAGAATAAATTCATTTTCAAACACACAGTAATTCAAACACATCTGTTTCCCAAACCTCTGAAGAATATGCTTCTGCAAAATGAATACATAAATGAAGAAGACAGGGGATCCAGGACAGGGGACCGAAAGAAAATCCCAAGAAAACAAGGGTGGGGCCCAGGCCCAGAGATGCACCGGTTCAGACAGGAGCAGAACAGTAGGCGTGGAAGGCAGACCCAGTAAAAAGAGGCAGCTGGTGGTCCTGCTGAGCTGGGACAGTTGCGCTGAGCGAGAGTGTCCTGCAGGCCCTTGGCACTCTCTTCGCCAGGTGATAGGGAAGGCTGTTTCTTCCTTGCTTGTCTCTCTAAGAACAAAGAAACCTTCCCAGAAGCACCCCTGAGGCCACCCCTCGCAGGGCAGGGGAACGGGGCCCTGGTGACTAGCTTGGCATCATCAGGAGTTACTGAGTCAAGTGGCCAAGGGGTGGACATCAGAACAAAATCAGGCTGCACCAGCAAAGAGGAAGAGGAAGGGACTTCTGGGCAGTACCCAGCGATGTCCCATGCGGTGTTCACTAACCTTAGGGAAAAACCCAAAGGAGAGAAAGCTGCATAGTACACTAGTGGGCTCCTCAGTAAATGTCACGGAATGTAATAATGTAAAACGTTTCTGCTGATGTACACATATTTGGGAAGGCTGGGAAGGGAGTGTGCAGTCAGAGCTGACCTCTCCACTGTGTGATGAAAAACCAAGTGCTGATGTCCAAAAGGGACAGAAGCCGAGTTAGCGGGAGAAAACAGCAAAATGATTTGAAATCAGTTGCTCCGAGGGGTAGGATTTGGAATGGGGACGGGTGGGCAGAGGACTGCAGCTTCTTCTTCTAAGCCTTTTACCATTACAGTAAAGTAAAAGTTAAACATTTTAAAACCACTGTTTCTTATGGAATATTTAAAGAAAACTGAAGCAAAGTGTGAATTTTTTTATCATTTTAATGAAGATCTAAAGCTACAAACTCATCGAAAAAAATCTATGCAGTGATTCCTTGGCTTAAATTTAAAATTTACAAGAGCTGGGATTAACAGTTCAACACTAGTATATATAAAACAGATAAACGACAAAGACCTACTGTAAAGCACAGGAAACTACAGTCAATACCTTGTCATAATCTACAATGGGAAAGACTGAAAAATCAGTCATATATATATAACTGATTCACTTTGCTGTACACCTGAAACTAACACAATACTGTAAGTCAACTATACTTCAATAAAAAAAGTATAATTAACAAAATACAGACAGAAATAATAAATGAATGAATCAATACCTAAATAAATAAATAAAATTTATGAGATCTGAGGAGATCGTGGTATCAGATGCACTGAAACTCAACAGACTGGCTGTTCGCATTGAGATGACAGGACACCTGAAGCTGTGGCTGAATCAGCAGGAGGAAAAGCACCGTATTTCTGGTTTGCTCAGAGGAGAATAGACCCTAGATTCACCAGTGGCCTGAGCAGGTAAAGCAGACAGCATTCTGAACTCAACAGGAGGGTTCTAAAGGAATGGAGAGCTTCCTAGGAAAATGAAGTGACAATTTCAGAAGAGAGTGGTGGATGCATATGAATGAAATTTTAAGATTCTCCAGCTGCCTTTGGAGTAGCAACTCAGGACGTTTCCGAATTATCCAGCACATGCTACTAGAAGACACGGCCCCCCTGCATCACCACTGAAAGAGCTAATAAAGGTCTGCCTATCTCTGGGCCTCTCAGAATGCCACACGACCACCCTAAACATAAAGCAGGTCCGCTGGAATAAGGGACAGAAATGTGGCATCCTTTGCTTTGAATCCCTTCCTGCTGTCCTCTGCTGTGCTGTCACTCACCAATTTCACCCTGTTTCCTCATCTGCATTTTAATGCAGCTAAAAATAGTAGCAGCTTGTAGGGTTGCTGTGAGGGCTTGAAGGTCTGTAGCACACCTATCACGTGGTGGGGCTTAAATAAATGGTAGTAGTATTGCATCACTGCAGTAAAAACGTGCACAGACTCATCGCTACATGCTTGAGGGGGCCACAGAGGGGGTCATGCCTGCAGACGTAAGAACGAGTTCTGCTGTACCTGACTCAGCTCTGAGCATCCTCCACTTTTCCCTGCTCTCTACTCTGTCCATTCTGAGCCCCAGCCACGCCTCCCCTCTGGTTAGTGGTCACCCTTCTCTCCATTCTAGAATTTGCACAGCTCATCAACACTGAATAAATATTTAGCCTGTGTTCCGGAGACTGACTCCCTATCTAGGAAGGGACTGGTGAAAGCATCCCCTGGGCAGAATCTCATCTTTAAAAGAATTGGCTATAATCAGATAAAAAAAGAAATCGTTACTATAGGCCATGTGCCAGGACACAGAAATAGTTTCATTTTGGAAGAACAGATGACACAGCACGATTCCTTTCCAACACCATCTCCGTGCTGCAAGTTCCTGGAGAGAAGATTCTGTGCTCAGCAGAGTCTCAAGAGTCCAGAGAGGTACTTGGATGGATGAATACGATGTACTAGCTTAACAGGTCCAGGTTAATCTGGGATAGGAAGAAGCAGGGTTACAAGACACTGGTATCACTACCAGAGAGCCGTAACACGCAGACCATAACATGCGCAGTTCACACCTGCCAAAGCCAAGTTTCCCACCTCATTGCAGCCAGAGGGCGCTGGCCAACACTTTCTCCAAAGGAGCCTCACTTCCGCCCTTTCTGTCCTGACGGTTCAGTCATTTCTATAGATGTCTGTCTCCCACCCAGCTTTACCCTGCTTCATTCACAAAGCCTGGCTGCTCTTTAAGGCATGGCCCTTGCCTTTTAGCATCTGTAGATCCCTTTTCCAGACCTTCTGCCTAACAAGTGCTCAAGAAAACTTTGCTGGATCACAGATAACACTTGTGATTTCTGATGGGGGAATGGGCAAGCACTGCCGTCAAAGCCATGTTTGGGAATCCTCGCCCCTCTCTGGCTGCTTCCCCCTCCATGAGCTCCCACAGGCATGTGGACCCCACGGAGGGCTGTGCAGGGTCCCTCTGCCATTATGCTCGTGGCTGAGCCCTCACCACTGTCCACAGGAACTCTGTTGCCAAAACCAGGTTAATTCATTCACTGCATACCTACCGAGCATCTACTTTGTGCCAACGTGGCCCAGTGCTAGGAACAGAGAGGGACTAAGACGGTCATCCTGACTGCACGAAAGCCCTTCTGGTCCACAGCCTGGGTCGATCCGCACGGCCCCGTGGGCTGCACCGGGGCGGACACCAGGTCACAGGGGAATCCGGCTCACAGCCTCTGACATCCTCCTTCGTTCCACAGAACCTGCTCCTCAGGAACTGCGCATCCACATTTCTCTGCATTTCCTTTGTTCCTTTCTCAGGATCCTTATCGCTCTCCACCCGGCACAACTATTTTCTACATCCTTGTCTTCTCTTCTCGACTAGAATTTGAGCCCAGGAGCCCAGCCCAGGCACCTCTGTACCATTCCTAACACCCAGCAAAGGGCCTCACCCGGGGCAGGTTCTCAGTTCATATTTGCTGGATGAAACATGTCTGGTTAAATGACACCAAAAATTGAAATCCCATTGCTTTCTAGCAATATCACTGATTTAAATTTTCCTGGAAAGCTATATAAACATGCTGAACTATTATACTTGGTACTTTTTGATTATATGATTGGATATTCTGTTTGGAAACTACAAAGTGCTGCTTTTTTTTTTTTTTTTTTTTTTGCGGTACGAGGGCCTCTCACTGTTGTGGCCTCTCCCGTTGCGGAGCACAGGCTCCGGACACGCAGGCTCAGCGGCCATGGCTCACGGGCCCAGCCGCTCCGCGGCATGTGGGATCTTCCCGGACCGGGGCACGAACCCGTGTCCCCTGCATCAGCAGGCGGACCCTCAACCACTGCGCCACCAGGGAAGCCCAGATTGCTGCTTTTATTACACAACAAATTCGCGTTTTGTCCTCCCCCTTCTCCTTTCTCTTGTTCTTTTTTTGCCCCCTTCATTGTCAAAGTAATAAGTGCCTTTCTTCAAGGATCTACTTTGCAAACATTTGTTTAAAGACTGGAACTGTGAAAAGGTGTGTCTAGTGTATAAATAAGCTTTTCATGCATAAAACTATCACTGCGAGTATTTTGAATATACCACACGGAGAACGCTGTAGGGCAAGATTTTCAAACTGAAATCAATTTAGTGCCACATGACCTGCACTTTTAAAAATGAGAATATAATAGAGAAGATCAGTTTAATCACATTTTCATGGGTAAGTATTGTTTCCTGAAACTTTTTTCAGTTAAGCATGGGTGTGCATGAGTGTGTGTGCAGGTGTGTGTGTGTATATGTGCACACATATCCTTTCTAGGTTGCAGACAAAAATGTTTAAGTGACATTGCTGTAGGGACGTTTGTCTTTGTTTTTGGCCGCCAGGAACGCAACCAACTTCCTATTTGGGGGCAATTCTCAATGCTGTCGGCCTTGGTGGAGGCAGGGAATCGCCACCCATTGAAGAAAAAAAAGACAGGAGCCCCTTATCCCCTCGTCCCTCTAGGGAAGTGAACCTGACTTGGTCAGGTGGATGCTCTCACTTGGGACTTTGAACCTTGAGCACACGACACAAAGACCGAGACGATGGAAAGATCAGACGTGAGCCGCCCACGTGAGCAGGAGCTGTAGCAGCTGTACCCGCGCAGCAGGGACTGTGTGTTGGGCAACAGCAGGGCAGCCTGCCTCACTTGTCCCGGCACCAACGCGCACCCCCCGGCTGTTGCCCATCACCTAGGCATCAGCCACAGCCTTCCTCTTCTGCTTCCTTTTCAGAGTGGGTTTCTCTTGCTCACAACCAAGATCTTGAATGATGCAAATGTCAGGCTAAGGAGTTTGGCCTCTACTCTAGGACACGGGAAACCCATGCATAATTGTGAACAAGAAGGGTGACAACAGGTCAGGCAGTCCTAGGTAACTTGGACTGGAGACCAGAAACCACGGCAGCAGAATAAACAGTTGGCCCAGACCAGACAAAAGATGAGGACTGAACCAGGACAAGAAGTGTTAAAGAGAAATCTCATTAATACCTTCTGTGCAGGCTACACTGCAGAGGACCAGGCGCCTGTGAAAGGCAATCCCAGAGCACAGCTGATGGCGAGGATGTGTAGAAAGGGAGCCCTCGTGCACTGTCGGTGAGAATGTAAATTGGGGCAACCACTGGGGAAAACAGTACGGAGGTCCCTCAAAAATTAAAAATAGAACTGCCATATGACTCAGCAATTCCACTCCTGGGTATTCATCAGAAGAAAATGAAAACGCTAATTGGAAAAGATACATGCACCCCAATGTTCACGGCAGCACTATTTACCATAACCAACATGTGGAAGCAACCGAAGTGTCCATCAACAGATGAATGGACAAAGAAGATGTGGTCTATATATACAATGGAATATTACTCAGCCATAAAAAAAGAGTGAAATCTTGTCGTTTGGGACAACATGGATGGGCCTGGAGGGTAAGAAAGTGCAGTTTGCCAGGAACTGAAAGCCACTCGGTATGTCCTGAGCAAAGATGGGATACAATGCAGCAGGCGGGAAGGGGAAGAAGCATGGGGAGGATGCTGGAAGGGGCAGCAGAGACAACGGGGAGTGGGCAGGTTCACGGCCACTTAGGAGGTCAAATGGCAGTAGTTGGTGGTGGCTAAGATTTGAGGTCAAGGACGACCCCCAGCACTGACTTAGCGAACGGGTCTCTAAGACAGAACAAGTCAGCAGGAAGAATGTCGGGCTGTGACACGCCGACCTTACATGTGGGAGATTTTCAAGTCAGAACGTTGGAAGGCGGTTGGCCATACGGAATCGGATGATAAGTTAAGAGATGCTGGCTGGAAATGTGTATTTGGAAGTCTTCAGTTTGCCAATGGTCATTTACGCCACAGAAACAGATAAGGAAAAAAAACACCCAGGGTGAGCAGATAGAAGGAAAAGCAAAGAGGGCTCAGGACTGAACCCTTTTAGGGGGAGAGAAGTCTACCAAGGAGACGGAGAAAGAACAGCTAGAGGGTTCGGGAACAAGCAGTAGAATCTGGTGTTGTGGACAGAATGCAAAAGAACCCAGCGTTTGTAAGAGGCGCGTTCACTAGAGTCAGATGCTGCCGCCCGGCTAAGCGAAAAGGCGAAAAATGTTCTGTCAGTTTCATGTCAAACAAGTGGTGAGAGACCCCAACAGGGGCTGCTGCAGGAGAGGTCACGCCAGGTGCCCATGGAGCGAGAAGGGGAGGACGCGTAAGAGGAGAAGCGTCCACAGGGCGTGGCCGCAGTGACAGGGCGCATCAGCCTCCCAACTGCTTTTTTCCTTTCCTTCTTCTTTACTTGCTTCTCGGTGTCTATCACATAGTTAAACTCTGATGGGAAGAAGCTTTCAAGGAGAGAAACAGGAGGTTATCGACATGTGAGGTCTCAGAAGAAAAGACGGGACCCAGAACACAGGCGAGCAAGGTCACCTTCGGGTCTCTACCACAGTGCCCCCTTGTCAGAAAGCCATTCCCCGACGCTGCAGAACAGCTCTCCTGCCTCCGTGCAAGGTGCTGGGGGTCAAATGGACAATAGGATGGTCCCTACACTTAACGAGCTCCCAGCCAGTAAGGGGAGAGGAGGCCACTAGTCAAGCCACACTGGCATTTCAGACACTGCGGTGTCTGCCTGGTAACACAGGTGCCAATAGAAGCAGCCAGGACTGCAGTCTTCTAAAGGCCCAGAGGGGCAGCGAGGGACAGCCAAACGGAGTCCTGGAAACGTCCAGCACAAACCAAGCTACGGGGGAGGCTGTGAACTGCCAAAAATACAAATTACAAAAGAAACACTCTTAGCACCTTGCTGGAAATGTGTCAGGAGTGGAATCTGCCTACAAGTCTCAATGCTGCTGACATCCGTGCACAAGGGAGGCCGAGGCGGGGCCCCACTTTCCTCCCTTGCCTCCCGTGAGGTCCTCCATCGAGAGCACGCAGCGACAGCTCTGATCACCCTCAGGAAGACAGCCGGGCAGCTAACCCCAGGAGGGCGAAGACTCTCTTCCTTTCCCAGTTGAGAGCTGTGAACACCATCCCTCAGAGCTGGGCATCCCCTCCCAGAGCCCCAGGCCCAGGGCCAGAGAAAGTCTTCTCACAGGGGCCAGGAAGCCCAGGACCCAAGACCAAATCTTCTCCTGGGTTCTGGTCACCTGCAGCTGGCACAAACCAACTCCTGCCCCTCTGCCTCTCCTCTGCCCCTCCCCTGCCCCTCCCCTGTCCCCCCTGTCCCTCCCCTTCCCCCTGCCCCTCCCCTGCCCATCCCCTGTCCCCCTGCCCCTCCCATCCCCCTGCCCCTCCCCATCCCCTCTGCCCCTCCACTGCTCCTCCCCTGCCCCTCCCTGTCTCCCCTGCCCCTCCCCGTCCCCCCTGACCCTCCCCTGTCCTCCCTGCCACTCCCCTGTCCCCCCTGCCCCTCCCCTGTCCTCCCTGCCCTCCCCTGCCCATCCCCCACCCATCCCCGTCCCCTCTGCCCCTCCCCGTCCCCTGCCCACCCCCCACTCTCCCTCTCACCATCTGGTAAAGGCTGCTCTCAGTCCCACAGGGGGACTGAGATCAGGGGGGTCCTGATCCCCCCTCCTCCTCCCCTCCTCCCCCACAGCCCTCATATCTGCTCCCTTTTGGCCCTAAAACCAAACAGTTACATCAAAGTGCCACTGTGGGAAAGCATTTGTTGAAATATGAATTTCTTCCCTCTGCTCTCCCTTTCTCCGCGCAAGCAGGTAGCTGGCTGTCAGCTTCTCGACCTCAGGAGGGGTTTGACTCAGGTGAACAGATGCTGCAGGTGAGGTACTCCCTTCCTGGCTTTTGTTTCCAAATCCTTAAACCCACGGAGGAGAAAAGGGTTTCCAGGCCAGTGGAGGAGCCCCATGAGAACTACAGAGAGGGGGTGTGGGCAACTGAAAGGTTTCCCCCGCAAGGCTCTGAGGCCTGAAAAGGAGAGAGGGCTGCAGTGCCCCATGGCAGCTGGGACTGTGCTGGCCTTGCTCCACAGCAGCAAAGCCTGGGAAGGAAGAGCCTGGCCGGCCAGAGTCGCCTCCAACCCCAGGACATTTGCACAAAAAGTTATAAGGGAGGAAGCGGAAAAAAAAAAAAAAAAAAAAAGCTAAGATTAAATCTCCTGCCAGCCCAGAGCAGGAAAAAAGCTCAGAGTCAAAATTCAATTCGTTTGGGCTTCCCTGGTGGCACAGTGGTTGAGAGTCCGCCTACTGATGCAGGGGACGCGGGTTCGTGCCCTGGTCCAGGAAGATCCCACGTGCCGCGGAGCGGCTGGGCCCGTGAGCCATGGCCGCTGAGCCTGCGCATCCGGAGCCTGTGCTCCGCAACGGGAGAGGCCACAACAGTGAGAGGCCCGCGTACCGCAAAAAAAAAAAAAAAAAATTAAATTCGTTCTAGAAAATGAAGAGTCACACCTGAGTTTCATAACTACTCCACCACCTCAACAGAAATAAACCAGAGAAAACGTGCTCATAAGGCAGGCAAAGCATTTGTCCAGCACGAGCTGGGCAGCACTGGCGAGTCTCTAACGCACACGTGCGGCCCCACGGTGCTCGTGTACATGCTTCCCGACGACCAACAGCAGCACAGACCCAACCGCCCGCATTAACATGGCTGCAGCCTTCAATGAACCAAAAAAGTCTCCTTTTTTTTTTTTTTTTTTGCGGTACGCGGGCCTCTCACTGCTGTGGCCTCTCCCGTTGCGGAGCACAGGCTCCGGACGCGCAGGCTCAGCGGCCATGGTTCACGGGCCCAGCCGCTCCGCGGCATGTGGGATCTTCCTGGACTGGGGCACGAACCTGTGTCCCCTGTATCGGCAGGCAGACTCTCAACCACTGCACCACCAGGGAAGCCCCCAAAGTCTCATTTTTAAAAGTCTCGCCCTCAAATTAAACGTGCCCCGGCCCACAGGTGCCCTTCGCCAGGCCCTCCCGCAGCAGCAGGTGGCATCTTGTAAACATGCGAACGTGGCCAAGCTACTTCTCCGCTAAGAGCTCCTTTCTGCCGCCAGGGCACAACCCGATTTCTCCAGCAACCATGAAGCCCTTCATTCTCTTAACTACGATTGAACTTATTATTATCACACCCTTTTGCCCACATGGACTTCTCTAATCACACAGAAAGACATCCTCCCAGGAACATCGCAGCTCCTCTCAAAGTCCCAGGCCGCTAACGTCTTCCCACCTGGAATGCCCCAGGCCCCCAACCCACCTTGTGCTGGTTCGGATAGCATCGAATGAATGAATGACTCAGTGAAGCCTCGCAGGCAGGAGAAGGTTCTGGTGCCCCCGCACACACACAAGCCCCGGTGAAGACAGAAGGGCAGGGGGCAGAGGCCGCAGACGCATGGGCCCATTCTGTCCCACAGAGGCATTTTATGCGACTCACCGTGAAATGATTTACCCTCAGTACCATCACACATAAATCAGGGAATCCTCCAGAAATCATCTGGATTCCTGACTTCAGGTGGAAAAGCAGGCAACCTGGCAGTGAGGGCCCAGCATCCCCACGCGGCAGCCCTTTACCGCAGCGGCACCGGCTCCTGTTCACCTCAACCCCGCCCCTCACAGGCACCCCGACACGAGGCCCAAGGTGGCTGCCGCCCATCCTCGCCCTCCCAGCCACACACCAGACTCCCGCACTGGGACCCCCTGTCCGGCCACTGTGGGCACCCAAAGAGACGCCTCTGGATTAGAAGACCCAACCCCATCACATGGCGACCGGGATCCAGCGACTCCTCTATTCCCATCACCCACAAGCCGAATCCAAGCCTCTTCCACGTCTGTTTCCCCCTCCCGCTTCCTGGAGTTTGCTGGGGGATATCTTCCTGGGTGAGGGAAGCTGGTGATGGACTCCGTTAATGAGGCCAATGTTTTTTAAATGTTTTAGCCGAATATCTGAACTAATGTGCTTCCCTAACGTGTCCTTATACGTTTATCCCTTTTCTGAAAAGGTGTCACTATCCCGGCCTCATTTCCATAAGCTTCTTCCACTGTTTAGCTTTGAGGCACGAAGAGAATGCATCCCCAAAGGCCCCCGATTACCAAGCAACGATTTTTCCGTGGCAGCCTCGATTCTCTGGCTCCTTCTCAAACCAACAGCTGACCCAGCATGCTGAATCGCAGTCCCCGGTGCTCTCCCAGCCTCGAGAACTGTGTAACACATGCCCGGCAGAGCATCTTAAATGACAGGGAATCAATACAAATCTCCCTCAGCAAACACATCTAAGCCGAGGAAACTGTTGACAAGAAAGCATTTGCATCTCTTGATGAGAATCTGGTCCAAAACCAATTGAAACCAAGTACCGCAAAGCTATTTTACAAACAATTGCTTTTGATTACAAGGGAAGCTGCATGAGCAACATCTCTGTGCTGGAAAGGGGCTTGTTCTCATATTAAACTAATATTTTAGGCACGGAGCTTCCATCACTTGAAACTACATTCAGTTCAGGGGGGAAATGCAATTGCATTTCCCCCCTGAATTATTCAAAACCTTCTCTAATTTTCAGTACGCATAAATATACTCCCCTTTAATAAAAATGCTCCTCCGAGGAACACCTCTGGTCTTTGTCTCCCTCTTTGAATAGCTGATCATTAATGGACTTTTAACATTTTTGTACCAAAAGTGATAATTATATTTTTGGAAATAACCGTCCATATTCAGTAAATATTTTGGACTTGTTCAGCTCACTGAAAGCTTTGTTAGTGGCTCTGTAGAGTTAGACTTTCATCTTTTTCCTGATGGATCTCTTTGCTCACAAATCCATTTCTATAATTTGCTGTTTTCTCCAAAATGATAATCTGTGACTTCTTCGGTGGTGGAGTGGGGATAGGTATCGAAAGGTAAAGCGATTCCTAAAAGGTGGTCACTCCCACCTACGACACGTTTGCTTTATAACACATTTGTCCCAAACCAGTTCCTAAGGAGCAGACAGATTTGCACACACACGAGGAACATGAAGACACATGGTGATGCAGCCGGGCAGGCACACAGCTCCTTCCACTTCACAACTGGAGGAGCTGAGTCTCTGTTCTTCCGGTGGCAACAGCCTCGTGCCCTTTATTTTAAACAGAATCTGGCACGTATACAATCGAATATCATTCAGTCATAAAAAGAAGGAAATCCTGCCATTTGTGACAACATGCATGGATCTTGAGGGCATATGTGCCACATTTTTAAAAATCCATGAACTTGTTTCCATGTCTTGGCTATTGTAAATAATGCTGCATTGAACACTGGGGTGCAGATATATTTTCAAGATAGTGATTTTGTTTTCTTTGGATAAATACCAAGAAGTGGAACTGCTGGGTTATATGGTAGCTCTAGTTTTAATTTTTTGAGGAACCTCCATAGTGTTTTCCATGGTACCTGCACCGGTTTGCATTCCCTCCAGCATTCCCTCCAGCATTCCCTCCCTTTTCTCCACATCCTTGCCAACACTTGTTATTTCTTGTCTTTTTGATAGTGGCCATTCTTACAGGTGTGAGGTGATATTTTATTGTGGTTTTGATTTGCATTTCCCCGATGACTGGTGATGTTGAGCACCTTTTCCTGTGCCTGTTGGCCACTTATATGTCTTTTTTGGAAAAGTGCCTATTCAGAGCCTCTCCCCACTTTTTAATTAGGTTGTTCGTTTGCTTCTCTATTAAGTTGTATAGGGGTTTCTTTTTTTAATATATTGTGGATTGTAAGTCAACTATAGTCCAATATAAAATAAAAAAATAAAATAAACAGAATCTGCACATATCCTTACTTGGTCCCTCCAGTCCCAGAAGCAGAGGGGTTCCCTACATCTGGGGTCTTAATGTGATTCCTTCCTATCTCTTCAGGGTCTTTATCCTCCAATGATCTCATCTTCTACACCAGAGGCTCTCAGCGTCGCTTGCACGTGGGAATCACCCATTCATCTGCAACAACGCTGATGCCTGGGTCCTTCCCAGCGCCCCACATTCCAACTTAGCTGTTCCAGGGGTGCCTGGGCTGTAGGACTCTACTGCACGGCCAACTGTAAGGGTCTATCCCCCAGCCCAGGAGCACAGATTTACAGCCTGGGTGCCCAAATGGCCTAGAGACATATGTGTGCGTGCGTGTGCTTCTGTGTAGCTCAAATCCACAGAACGTAAAATTTACCGTTTCGACCGTTCTTAAGTGTATAGTTCTGTGGCGTCAAATCCATTCACATTTCTCTGAGTGGATATATACTTCTTACGGAAGGAGTAACCATGCTATTTTTTAAATGTTTATAAATCAGGGACATTTCACCAAAAAATGCACGTGTCTGGAACCTGGCAACAGAAAATTAACACGACCTCCCAGCCACAGCCCCCTGGGACAGCATGACAGCTGCCCCGGCAGGCAGAGCGCGTGTCTCAGGGCTGCCGGCATCTCGCCACTCCCCCACCACTGCCCCAAAGTTACTCCCAGCCTGGTTCCCACAGACAGGCGTTATCTTAGTTCAGCAACAGGCTCAAGCCCCCTCAACCCTGAAAACGTCCTCTGTCTTCTGATTCCACTTCTCTTTCTAGCATCCCTCTCTGTCTCTTTCCCTTCTCTCCTTCACCTCCCATTCACTCCCCAAAGCCCTGAAATCCAGCTTTCTCCCTTCCTCTACACTGAGCCCACCCTAGCAAAGATCACTGCCCTCACGTCACCAAACCCCAGGGACATGGTGTCATCGCCCCTAGCTCCCTGTGCTGCACTGGATGGTCTCGGATGCTGCGTCCTTCTGGAAATCCTGTGTTCCCCTCCCCACTCTCTCCCCTCTTCCCTCCTTCTCACCCAGGCTTCTATCCTTGGCCCACAGTGGCGGAAGACTCACCAGGACCCGCCGGCTGGCAAATCCAAACAGCGGGTTCCTCGGGACTCCACGAGAGTCTGAGAGACAGGTTTTGAGTTCCTGTCTCTGTCACTTAGGAGCTGTGATTTGGGTCAAGTATTCAGCCTAAGCCCCAATATCTTCACCTAAAAAATGGGGATAATAATTCCCACTCCAAAACACTGTAGGAGTACGTAAGAGGACGTGTACAAAGCTGGAGACTAGAGCATCACTTTCTGTGGTGATGGAAATGGTCCACACCCGCGCTGCCCAATACGGAGGCCACGAGCTCCATGTGGCTCCCGAGTACTTGAAAGGTACCTAGTGTGACTGAAGAATTAGACTTTTAATTTTATTTAATGTTAATTAATTGTAAATTTAATAGTTACATGGGGCCAGTGGCTCCCTACTGGATGGACAAACGCTAAACCAGCATCAGTAAACACAGCTATTATTACTGTTACTAGGAACAAAGGGAACAATAACAATAAACTCCTCCAGCTCAAACTTCCCACCTGAGGCTCAGGCTCTGCAGGAATAGACCTCAGTCAAGTCGAGAGCTGGTCCCGTTAGAAAATCCTACGTTCGGGACAGTGACCAAAATTCATCCGGGGACACGGTAAACATTCAGGAATTGTTCTGTCCAGCTATTTGCATCTGGTGAGGAGGCAGGCTGGGGCCACTGTCTCCGGGACACTCAGGACGGCATCGTCACTTCAGTCGGGTGGAGGCCCCAGCTGCAGGGCACCCGTCTGGGGCCTGAGCCTGAGAAGTGGGTTCCTCCCTCCTGGAGTAGCACCCCAGAGACCCAGCAGGTAGGTTCTCATATCCTGCACCTATTGACATCCCTCTGTGACTCACCCTCATCCCGTGACACCCACAGTCCAAGTGCCCGTGGACACCTCCACGTGGTTTCCCCTCGGGCCATCACCGGCTCTGAACTGAGCCCCGTGTCTCCAGCCCCTTCGCAAAAGCCCAGTTCCCTTCCTACCCCATCCTCCCAAAGGATGGCCTGAGTCGTCTTAGACAACTCCCCAAGCCCGAACTGAGCTGCTTGCAACCCAAATAACTTCTCACACTGCTAAAAAGAAGCCTTGGAAATCATCTTCTTCCATCCTCTTATTTTATAAATTAAGAAACTAAATGAGGTCAAGAGAAGGTGTATTTTTCAGAGTCTCTAGAGAAACAGAACCAACAGGATGTGTGTGTGCATGCGTGTGTGTGTGTGTATATGTGTGTGTGGAGAGAGAGGGAGAGGGAGATTTATTTCAATGAATTGGCTCATACAATCCTGGAGGCTGGCAAGTCCAAACTCTGCAGGGTAGACCAGAAGGCTGGGGAAGAGCTGCTGCAGCCATAAATCCCAAGGCCATCTGCAGGCTGAATTCTTTCTTGCTGCGGTGGAAGGGTGTGGTGGGGAAAGGGGAGGGGGCACTCTTTTCTTCTGTCCAGGCCTTCAACTGATTGGATGAGGCCCACTCACGTTAGGGAAGGCAAGCTGCTTCACCCAAAGTCCACTAATTTAAATATCAGTCTGATTCAAAAACACCCTCACAGAAAACATCCAGAATGATGTTTGACCAAGTATTTGCACACCATGGCCCGGCCAACTGCACACACAAAATTAACCATCATAGAGGGTAACTGACTTGACCAAGGTCACTGAGTTAAAATCCAGGGAAAATCTAAGATAAGCTTTTTAAAATACAAGAATATAATTTCCTCCATTGTTATAAGTATTTTAAAACACAAGAAGCAAATTTAGATAAAAACCATTTTATCTGGCACAACAGGCAGTGCTACTTATTATTAACATGTACAATCATAATAACAACGTAACACGCAGCTAACATTTACTGAGTTACCAAGGACCGCGCTCTGTGCTGCCTGCTTTATATACAATGTCACATTCAATCATCAAACAAACCTATGACACTGTGGTGTAAGGTTGCATCAACTCTGGGTTTTATTTTCACACAAATAAAATTGTACGAAATGTGTGTGGCATGCGTACAGCCAGGTTCAAGGATGCAGCTGAATTGGGATAATTTATTTTCTGTCTAAAAATCAAAACCACTACGTTAGGCACCAATATCTGGGAAAGCCCCTCTATCCTTCTGAACAGCAAAGTCCAGTACTCTTAGGTTGCTGGTGTCAATATCAACTATGAGAGGTTGACGATGTATCAGCTCTTTGGAATCTCCTACCAACCCAGGGCATTCCTCAGCCATTCCAAAGCAAACCAACGCTGCACAGTTGCTAATCTGGGTTTTTTTCCGTTATTTCAGACAACACAGTCAATACCAAAGTCCACAACCCCTTATCCACAATACTGAACACCAAAAGGTGTCAAAACTAAAGGTTGTTTTCATAATTCATTTGATGGTAACATGTTACCTAAACTGATAGGAAGCTATATATAGTATTTTTTCAATATCCCACTTAGTGAGAATGTTTTATTTCAGAAACATTAACGTATTTGATTGCAGGATGTTGCCTCAGACCCTAGTAGGAATGCCATGCTCTACATGGTAGAGGCACAAACCAGAATTCTGAAAAAGATGCAAATCCCTGCATGTATTTGGCCCCAAGGGTTTTAAAGAAAGTATTAAGGACCTACATTATCCTCATTTTACAAATGAGGCCACCAAGGTTCAAAAAGAACCCAAATATAGCTTCCTTAGATGTCAAAGCCGGTATGGGGATTCTTAACCACTGTCCCATATCTGTAAGGCACTCCCACCCTCAATGACAGAATGTGAGCTGCAAAGCTTTAAGTGACATTGGAAACCATTAACTCTGTTTTGCGGACCGGGAGTTAGATGCAATACATTTGGTCTCATCAAAACCAGATGCAGAGGGACCTCCCTGGTGGCGCAGTGGTTAAGAGTCCGCCGGCCAATGCAGGGGACACGGGTTCGAGCCCTGGTCTGGGAAGATCCCACATGCCGCGGAGCAACTAAGCCCGTGCGCCACAACTACTGAGCCTGCACTCTAGAGCCCGCAAGCCACAACTACTGAAGCCCGCACGCCTAGAGCCCGTGCTCCACAACAAGAGAAGCCACCGCAGTGAGAAGCCCTTGCACTGCAACGAAGAGTAGTCCCTGCTCACCTCAACTAGAGAGAGCCCGCGCGCAGCAACGAAGACCCAACACAGCCAATAAATAAATAAATAAAATTTTAAAACAAAAACAGATGCAGAGCTCTCCTAAAGATCCCTTTGGTTTATACTAGAAAGAAACCAAAATTTCCCCCAAAAGAAATTAAGGGAGGGACACACTTGGATTCTGACTTTTCCCTACGAGACTTTCAACTACGTGAGATTTCAAAACCCCTGCTGCTTCAGCACCTTTCCCCTGACTTACTCTTCTGAACGTCTTTCCCTCCCTTCTAAGCAGAACGAAGACAGCATTCAGAACCCAGCACAGTGCACGTGACTACACTCAGCCATCAGCGTCAAGTTAAGGGCACCGCGTAGCAGAAACAGCCCCGGATGAGCGCAAGCCTCTGTCCCACGGAATGATGAAAAGGGAAAAAGCCAACCTCTGTTGTCAGGTCCACGGGACTTGGGGCTGGAAATGGGAAAAGAAACAAAGTGGGTCAGAGGCCAGGCAGGCAAGAGAGTGGAGAGAGCCCGGGGCAAAGCAAGAGTCCAAACCACGGCCGCCTCGTGAGGGTGCCACCCAGGGCCCTGCAGCCCATCCTGCACGCGCTGAGATCCAAGGGCCAGCAGCGTCTCAGCTGTGGCCACGGGTTCACGAATACCCCCGCCTCATTCACTGATACCAGTTGGCTCTCCCCTTCTTATTCATTGCCTTTCGCTGTACATGCTTTCCATA
Organism: Globicephala melas; assembly: GCF_963455315.2. NCBI lineage: Eukaryota > Metazoa > Chordata > Mammalia > Artiodactyla > Delphinidae > Globicephala > Globicephala melas. The sequence continues at coordinate 6,055,110 of NC_083331.1, read as the reverse complement.
AAATCACTAGCGACTTGGAAACTGATTGAGAGAGAGTCGCTCAAACTTGATCTGCGTCAGAATCACCTGGAGGCCTGGGGTGGAGCCCCCACAGCTCGCTGGGCCCCACCCCAGAGTCTCTGCTTCCCTGGGCCTGGGGTGGAGCCCAAGAACCTGCATTTCTAACCAGCTTCCAGGTGATGCTGCCGCTCTAGTAAAGTGCTGACTGAGAGAATGACAGTTGCACATGTAACTTCAGATCTCCTAGTAGCCACATTTTAAAAAGTAAATCCAACACGCAAAATGAACTTTAATAATGTATTTTATTTTACCCAATATAACCTGTTATCATTTCAACATATGGATATAAAATAATCGATGAGGTCTTTCTACGTGTTTTTTTTTCATGCTCAGTCTTCAAAATCTGATGTGCATTTTACATTCACAGCAAATCTCCATTTGGACTGGCCACCTTGAAAGCCCTCCATCGCACACGTGGCTTCCGGCTGCTGTCTTGGACAGCACAGCTGAGGCTGACGACCACTGCATGTGAATAGGAGTGTGTGTAGCAGGCGATTAGACTGAGCCCAAGTGACAGTTATGGGGTATCTGAGAGAAGCTGGGCATCTGTGGAGGGCTGAAGAGGTGGGATCTCCAAGTGAGAGATCTCAGGGCCCCCTGGGAAAATACACCCTAAAGGATGTGAGAGTGGAGGCCCTCATACTCCAGTCAGTGAGGCAGGAGGGGGGACCTGGGCCCTCATGCAGCCCACAGCTCAGAGTGTCCTCTGTCCAGCCCATGGCCTCTGCCCACGTTCTAGGTAGAAAGATTATTAAGCTACAGGATGACTAAACCCTAAAAGAACGGCCTTCTTATACAGCCTCAGGAGCTCAACAAAGCCCCCCTACGTAATACCTGTAGCCAAAAGACACCAAACCCACTTCCTGCTGCCTTGCCGCCACCCAGGCACCAAGGCCAAGAAAGTCCAGGGGGTGTCCTGCACCGGACGTCTGTGGGGTGGGAACAGAGTTTCCCACCCACCATTCTAGCCTCCGTCCAGACTCAGGGCCTGGGCAGCAGGACCCACGGCTGCAGCCAGCCGGAAGCAGGGCTGAGCAGGAAGGCCCCCTGCCACTCACGAGACGCTCCCTGGGAGGACTGAGCAGGACCAGGTGACAACCACGGCTCTCTGGAGGAAGGGACAAGGCCAGGTGTGCCAGCAGACCCTGACCACTGGGTCCCTGCTCATCTCAGGTCAGGCACCTGTATCATCCCGACTCCCAGGAGGGCACGCAGGAGACAAAGGAGTGACAGTGCATTGCCTGCGATGACCACGACCCTCCGCGAGCGGGCAGAGCACACACTCTGCACCCACGTCCCCGCCTCACCCACCTGGGGAGACTGCAGGATCCCCCCCGCACCCGGCTTTTCAGGTGAGGCTCACTTGATTCGGCTCACTCCCCTCTGATTTGTGTTTTGTTTTGGTTTGGTTTTTTTTGCGGTGCGCGGGCCTCTCACTGCCGTGGCCTCTCCCGTTGCGGAGCACAGGCTCCGGACGCGCAGGCTCAGCGGCCATGGCTCACGGGCCCAGCCGCTCTGCGGCATGTGGGATCTTCCCGGACCGGGCCGCGAACCCGCGTCCCCTGCATCGGCAGGCAGACGCTCAACCACTGCACCACCAGGGAAGCCCTGATTTGTTTTTTAAGATGACTTTTCTTACGGTAAAATATATGTAACATAAAACGTACCATTTTAACCATTTTCCAGGGCACGGTTCTGTGGCATTGAGTAAACTCACATACCACCATCCACCTCCAGAACTTTTTCACCTTCTCCAGCTGAAACTGTACCCATTAAACACCAACTCACCACCTCCCCTCCTCCCACCCCTTAACCCCACAGTCTACTTTCTGTGTCTGTGAGTTTGACTCCTTCCCATGCCTCATATAAGTGGATCACACAGTCTTTTTTGTGACTGGCTTATTCCACTTACTGGAATGTCCTCAAGGTTCACCCATGCTGTAGCGTGTCCGGATCTGCTTCCTTTTCAAGGCTGAACGATATTCCACTGTATGGATGGACCACATCTTGTTTGTCTATTCATCCGTCAATAAACATTGGGTTGCTTCCACCTTGTGGCTTTTGTGAATAGTGCTGCTATGAACATGGGTGTACAAATATCTGTTTGAGTCCTTGTTTTCAATTCTTTGGGGAATATATCCAGAAGAGGAATTGCTGGATCATATGGTAGTTTTGTTTAATGTTTTGAGGAACTGCCATACTGTTTTCCATAGCAGCTGGACCATTTTACCAACTGTGCACAAGGGTTCCAATTTCTCCACCTTCTCACCAGCACTTGTTTTTGTTTCTGTTTCTATGATAACTATCCCAATGGATGTGAAGTGGTACCTCACCGTGATTGGATTGGCATTTCTCTCGTCATTAGTGATGTTGAGCGTTCCTCTCATTGTGACTCTTGACTGCTTCCGAGGGCCCCCAGAACCCTTTCCACTTCCCTGTCTTCATGACCCTGGACTCTACTTAACCTGTGGGACCTTCTGTTCTTGCCCACCTAAAGGTTCTAATTACTTGGTCCAGATGCAGCAGATATTCACCTTGGCCATCAAAACCGGCACCTTCTGTCACCGCCAAGACTGATCATCAGAATCAGGATTCATCAGAATCCTTTCCCGACTCCAGGAAGAGATGACATCGAACCCTCAGGGCAGGCAAAGAAAGTCCGGGCACTGGGAACCGGTCCCCTGGCTTGCTCCTTCCTTCCAGGTAGACAGAGAACCAGACCTATTTGTACCCAGTTGACCTTGTGATGATGCCCTCGGGGGGCAGACGAGCCTGGGACCCTGACATTGGCATCTGCAAGGTCCCTGAGGCGGGCCAGACAGATGCTCACAGACCCAGATGTCTTGAAGCAGCAGGGCCACCGACAACAGCTAGACAAATGCAAGTGACACAAGTGGTCACCAGGCAGGAGGCCCACGGGCAAGTGCCACTCAGGGCACCTGCACTTGTGCAGGAAAGAACAGCGTCAGTCAGGGCAACTTCCCGGAGGCCCAGGGAAACAATCCTGGGTGGCTTTACTTGTTTATTCCATTTCTTTTAATTTTTTTATTAAGGTATAACCTGCATACAGTAACATGCACCCCTTTGCGTGTGTAGTTCAGCAAGTTTTGACAAACACATACAGCATGCGTGTGATTATTACCGCAACCAATACATAGAACCATTCCAGCACTCCCAAGATTTCCCCCTGCTCTTTACACTCCACTCTCCCCCATACCCCAGCTCCTGGAAACCACTCATCTATCTTCTGTTTCTATAGCTGCACCTTTTCCAGAGTATCTTATGAACAGAATCATACAAGATGTAGCCTTTTGAGACTTTCTTTCATTTTGCATAATTTGAGACTGATCCATACAGTTTCATGTATCCATAGTTTATTCCTTTTCTTAATTTTTATTTTTTAATTGTGGCAAAATACACGTAACATAAAATTTACCACTTTAACCACGTTTAAGTGCCCAGCTCAATGGTATTAAGTATATTCACACTGTCGTGCAACCATCTTTGGTAATTTTACTTTTAAAGGCTGGCCTCATTAAATGCTTACGTTTGAACTTTAATTCCACTCAAGGTCCCTTGAGAACAATGTGAAAGTTTGACAGCACATTCTGTTGGCGAGACCACGAGTAAGTCAAGATATGTCCAGGCTGCCAGCAAAGCCCTGGCCCCTGCCTGCTGCCCCACTATTTTTAGAGCCACTTTCACTCTTAAGAGTGTCCTGGTTTGGACGATAAGCTTTGGTCACACTTTGCCACAGGGAAAGAGTTTCTCTCTGACATTCCTGGTGAAAGACCAATTTTTTTCCTAAATGTTTAAATAAAAACCTTATGGTCTATCAAGTTACAGCTGTCACAATTACAGATACATTTACCTTTGACCCAACAAACTCATTTCTGAGATTTTATCTTAAAGATGGAGACACCTGCACATGCGCGTAAAAGATCACAGCAGTGTCCGCAGAAGAAAAACATCAGAAACCATCCAAGTGGCCGTCCATAGAAGCAGGTCACATAAATGAGGTGCACCTACCTCCCCCTCCCCCAAAGAATTAATGTGCAGCTCTAAAGGAAACGGAGAAGCTCTCTGTGTTCTGATATGGACGGAGCTCTAGGACACACCCTTAAGTGAAGAAAGCAAGGAAGAACAGTATGTATGAAGGGCTACCTTTTGTGTAAGAAGGTGAGGGGGCAGACAATATATCTGTACATTTGCTTGCATATGCATAAAGGAACACTCCCACAGATCCTAACTAACCTGTCTATCTGTGGGGTGAGGGGTGGGATGAGAATGGAGGTGGCAGTAAGGTCTCTAAACGTCTTTTAAAATGTTTTCAACAGCGTAAGCGTATTACTGGTTAAAATAATAATTAAATAAATTGAAAAGGCCAGAGTGTAAAATGTTCCCTGGGAAAAGAACTGCTCCATTTGATGGCATGGACTCTTTATTATAATCAATTTCTTTCCAATATCCACAAAATCGATAAAACAATCAATGTACCCTTCAAACACTGAACGTACCCCAAAGCCCTCAAATTATCTAGAAAGTGATGTCCTTTTCAAAATTCATCATGTAGTTTGGCGAAGCAAGAGAAAGTTCCTTCTGATGATGTCCTTTTTTGCGGTACGCGGGCCTCTCACTGTTGTGGCCTCTCGCGTTGCGGAGCACAGGCTCCGGACGCGCAGGCTCAGCGGCCATGGCTCACAGGCTCAGCCGCTCCGCAGCATGTGGGATCTTTCCGGACCAGGGCACGAACCCGCGTCCCCTGCGTCAGCAGGCGGACTCTCAACCACTGCGCCACCAGGGAAGCCCTGATGATGTGCTTTTCAATTTAAACCCGTCATCACAAAAGCAAAGGCCTCCTTGGTTCTCTTCTGGATGCCATGTTCAATTCTTTTGAGGGAGAAATGTTTGATAATTGGAATCGTTTTAAAGCCAAAAAATAGTCACTAGTGCCCCTGACAATGACCTGGGCAGATGGTGCAGGGTCCGAGTGGCCAGTCATGAGAGAGGGAAGGCTGGAGGGCCAGGCACGGAGCCCACTGGGTCATGGCGCCAAGGACGTGCTGCTGTCTTACAACCAAAGGACATGATCACAAGTAATTACACGCCACAGGACACACATTCCTGTAATTCTTCTGAGTCTCTATTTTAAAACAGACTATACTCACAATCTTCATATCACAGTAATTTCCAACAGACACGAGCAATCACTCTCTCAGTCGAGTTCCAATACGAGAACGACATGATTCTAAGTGGACAAGAATGCTGTAAGAATTCACACAAGTCCAGGTATACGATTTCTACATTCTAATGAGAAAACAAAGACATAAACGATGCTCCCTTTCCCACTCTTCTTCTTGCAAATGATGTTATTTAAACTCTTCTGTGTTGCCTAATCCAACAAAGTTTGCATTTCTGAGTCGGCTTCCTTGGATATTGTATGCTATTCACTAAGCAAGACTGGATCTACAAAGTGAGGGGTCAGGGCTCCATCTAGTTCATCCTTGTCTGAACTGTTTTATGAAACTAGGAAAATCCCTCTGCTGCAAGTTCTTTAAACTATGGGGAAAGTTTTCACCAGCAGACATTCGCCTATTTCACTAAACGTTCTATGTTCTTAGCATACTCTAATAAATGTCAAGTGCAAGAAGAATGCTCAAAGAAAAGAAAGAGCACGTGACAAGAGAAATGTAGTCGAGAAAATACAGTTTTCTGAACTTGGCAGAGAAATGCTATTTCATGGAGCAGTGTCACCACACTTTGTGCAACTGTGATTAAGAAGTCATTTTCCTATCTTCTTGACCATTGCTGGGCTATGAATCTCTTGCAGAGGGCCGTGCTGGTCTGAGAAAGAGATAGAAAATGGATTATAACCCACATCAAAGTGTGTTGCTGACACACTTTGGGGTCAGTTTTGTAAATTAGTATTTTTTCTTTTTTTTAATTTTTTTTGGCCATGCAACGTGGCATGCGTGATCTTAGATCCCCGACCAGGGATTGAACCTGTGCCCCCTGCAGTGGAAGCGCAGAGCTAAAAGAACAGCTCTAACCACTGGACCACCAGGGAATTCCCTGTAAATTTTTAAACTGAAAACAGTACTTTTTAAACTGAAAACAGTAAACAGGCAAAAATGGTAACTTTCTGCATGCATAATGCTTGAATTTCCCATTAAGAAAATAAGTAAACCCTGAACTCCGCCAGCTCAGAAACTGAGTTAGCACAGTGCTGCTTTGTTTAATTCTCTTTTTCCCTGCCTGCTTCCCAGTGAAGAGAAACACTTCTGTATCATTTTGATTATAATAAAGGCTTTCATCTCTTACCTGATAATACCGCAAAGTAACATTATGATGGCGGGTGAACATGTGAGGCTGTTAACGGGCTATAAATGCCTATAACTCAAACAGCTCTGTTCTGTCGAGTAACCGATGAAGAGAGAGCAAGTAAACATAGCTCGCCTCTTACCAAATCGGTTATATTCTAAAAGTTTAGGGATAAGTAAATTGTCAGGGACTAAGAAAACATTATCCCATAAAAAATACAATAGTGTTTCCTCTAAACTGTAAACTGTTTACCTTACAGTAGTGTTTAATTTAAATTTTTAATCAAAAAATATTATAGTGTTTAAATGTCCAGGTGAATTCCCCAGAGTCGATTTAACTCATGAATGACTGATTATAATAAGTGCTAAAGTTCTGGTCATTAAGACTTTCCTTTCCTTCTCCTAAGAAGAGTGTCAGTCTTGGACAAGACTTTTAGAAACACATAAAGGTTCTCTGCTTTCCTCTGGGATCACTTTGTAAGTCCAACTCTCCACTTCTAGAACTGTCCTACACCTCCCACCATGGCCTCCCACCAGGCCTGTCCATTTTCCCCAAACTGGTCCGCGTTCCAAATGGCCCATCTGTCAAACTTCTTAATCCCAACGCCAGGAACCTGATTCACAGAACTTTGGAGCTGGAGGGACACAGAGGTCCTCTGATCCACTCCCGCCTGCCGCCCCGTCGCCACCGAGCGCTCCTGGAGGTAACCCAGACCAATGTAAGAATGCCTAACTGCACCATAACCTATCCAAAGACATCTGCATGCAGTAAAAGTTGGCCAGTAACCCAAAGGGTTACATAAGGTATAGAATTCCGGGAAGCATACGCAGTAAACATGAAGACATCTAAGCCATCTACCTGAGGATATCCTGAACCCAGGACACCCACAAGAGCAGGCTGACACCATCTTAGGTCTGCCCCCAGGGTCAACCCTTCTAAGCTGGCGCTGCTTTTCACAGCTTCTAGCCTCCTCCACTTGTGGACGCCCTCTAAGAGCTTCCACAGAACCTCTGGAAGGATGGAGCCAGGGCAGGGAGGTAGGGGGCGGGGCAGCCATGTGCACTTAGTTCTGCAGTTTATGGTGGCGGCCGCGCAGGGGGCTGCGAGGGAGTGCTGCTTCTGTCACTGGAGCTAAAGGAACAGCTCTAGCAGCTGAAAGGGATCTCCCTAAGCTAAAATTCCTCCTCTCTTAAAATTGGTCTAGGGCTTCCCTGGTGGCGCAGTGGTTGAGAGTCCACCTGCCGATGCAGGGGACACGGGTTCGTGCCCTGGTCTGGGAAGATCCCGCAAGCCGCGGAGCGGCTGGGCCCGTGAGCCATGGCCGCTGAGCCTGAGCGTCCGGAGCCTGTGCTCCGCAATGGGAGAGGCCGCAACAGTGAGAGGCCCGCGTACCACACACACAAAAAAAAAACTGGTCTAAACGAAGGCCAGTTGGGTTGAAATACCTTAAAACAACACTTTGGGCAATTTTAAACGGAAAAGCGATATGGTAATGAGATTGATCGATCATAAATTTCTTAATCCCACTGTGAGAAAAATATATACAGCTGTATGTACAACTCATCATCTCGTCACCATTCCTCCAGCCTGGACCCCACCTGACTCTTCACCTACATTCCCAAACCTGGGGTCACGGACGGCTCTCTCCTCTCCCTCACTCCTCAGACCCAATTCACAAGAGGACTGTAAAGCTCAGGTCATCTGTACCCACGGCACCAAGTTCAAAAGATGGAAGGACCCACCTGGTGCTGGTGAAATCCACATCCCTTACTCCATCCCTTCCCCCAACTACCTATCTGTCCTGGAAGAGCCAATTACCTCCTTCCAGAGTTAGTGTACACACATTCTTTTTTTTCCAGTCCGGGTTAGCACAGTATGCAAACAGTTTTTGCACCTCTCTCCTCCCACCCACCTCCACTCTCTTGGAAGCTGGTCCTTCCAGTCCACACAAAGCTGCCCTTTTTCTTTGTAACAGCTGATCGTTTTCCATTGTATCTATGAACCTGATTTAATCATCCTTCACCAGCAGTCATTCAGATTACTTCCAATCTTCTGCCATTATTAAAATGCTCTGCTGATTTTAACTTCTAATGTTTCTCATATGCACTCTCTCTAGTATCCTCCTACTAGAGATACTTTCACTGACTCTAGTCTGTACCTCACTATCCCTCCCCTGGACTGCCACCACAGCCGGGTAACTGATCCCCCTTGATCTGAACCCTCCCCCCACTATCCTTCCTCTAAAATTCACCGCAATCTACTGAACTACAATTCTGTCCACGTCTATCCCAAGCTTAAAATTCTTCAACAGCTGCCACAACGTTACTTAGTGAAGGCCAAGTTCATTAGCACCTCACACAAGGCCTCCTCCAATGTTCACCTAGTGCAGTCCTATCGACGTAGTAATGCCACACTGTCTGTATCCTCAGACATCAGGCTGCTCTGTACCCTCTGCCTTTGGCCGTGCTGTGCCCTCATCCTGGAACATGCTCCCATCTTATCTCAACAGGCTTCCAGACGGCTGTAGTGCCCCTTCCCCAGAAGACGTCCCTGACCCTCAGGATAGACACTGAGCTTCCACAGCTGCCTGTACCTACTTCAACTTTCCCTTGTGCAACTCACAGTGAAGCCACACCCTAGAACGCTCTCCCGCTCTGCTGTAAACTCAGGACGGAGAGAGTCCTGCACCTCTCCGACTGAAATACAGCAGGCACTTAAATGTTCATTGCAAGGAACCGGTATGGAAAAAAGAGAGAAGCTGAGTTTCAAAATGGCAAAGGTACAGCAGAAATTAACACAACGTTTTAAATCAACTGTACTCCAATAAAAAATAAATTTTAAGAAATGGCGCAGGTGGTCAAGATGTTACCGTGCCTCAGTTTTCCCACCACAGAAATGAGAGATTACAGTATATTCCCCATGTAGCTGTGGTCAAGACTAAACGAGGTAATATGCATCGAATACTTAGAACAGTGCCAACGTATGGAACGCACTCAGCAGATGTTATTACAGTGCGAGGAAGGAGGATAAGGACTGCGGAAAAGACCTTCCAGTTGGCTGACCAGCCGTGGCCATGGTCGTCTGAAGAGCCTTCCTACAGTGCAAAGGTAAGGCTGGAAGGCATGGCCGTGATGCTGGCCTGGGGACCGGAAACTCCCGCTGAGAAACCAGCCTGAAGACCCACTGTGGAGTGCTGGAGGGGAGCCCGGAGACTGAAAGGACCACGAGAGTCCCACGGACCACACGTGCACCTCTGTGGCCCAGGCCCGGGGCGGGGGGGAAGCGAGCCAACAGGGGGAGCAGCCAGAAACCGCCCACGAGGAGGGTCAGGTCTTCAGGTGGGGCCTGAGGATCAGGGAGGAAGCAGAGCTAAGAATGGCTCTGAGTCAGCTTTTAGAATCGAGACACTTAAATAACTATCATGCCTTGATGACTGGCCACCAGGGTTGGAAAGGGCTGTGGCTAAAATTCCAACCCACTCAACATGGACAATTTCAATGTCGTCCTGCTGCCAATCCAGTCGGGCTGCCTACGGAGTTAAGGGCGGAAGAGTGTTAATTGTTCCCGAATTCCGTCAGCACTGCAGTTTTCTGGGCTCCATCACATGCCCAACATGGAACTTCATTTTCTTCTTTAATGACTGAAGGATTATCACTCCGTCCTCTCATTTCCCCCAGGGAAGCAAAGGCTCCAGATGGGCCAACCCCCGTTACGTGATTCTCCAAGAGCAATGCATATTTGCTTTGTATACATAGCTCTGCCATTTATTATTCATTCTACCGACTATCTAATCTATTAATGTGCTGAGCTTTCTTTATGAATCATGAATTAGCTATGTGGCATTTTGGTGAACAGCAAAACTGTCAGGGAGTGACACGGGGAGGGTCTTTTTTTTTTTAACATCTTTATTGGAGTATAATTGCTTTACAATAGTGTGTTAGTTTCTGCTTTATAACAAAGTGAATCAGCTATACATACACATACGTCCCCATATCTCCTCCCTCTTGTGTCTCCCTCCCACCCTCCCTATCCCACCCCTCTAGGTGGTCACAAAGCACCGAGCTGATCTCCCTGTGCTACGCGGCTGCTTATGGGGAGAGTCTTGTTAGAAATCTCCGTTTGCTACAAGTCTAAGGAAATAATACAAATCTGACGAAGAGTAACCACAATTTTTAAGACCGTCAGTTCTAAAGGAGCCCCGGAACTGTACGTTTTCATCATTCATGTGTTCACTCATTTAACAAATGTTTATTAGGAACCTACTAAACAAGCTCTGTAGGAGGTACTAAGGAAAAGGAAAAAGGGATGTAATTCTGTATCTCACAGCTCCTTCAACACCCACTCATGCACCTAGGAGGAGACAAGCAAAATGACAAAGTAGGTCATAAGGAATCAACCTTAGTGTTCACGATTTTTTAAAACTGAAGCCATTTCACAATTCAATTCTCCTAACAGAAAATCAGTGCAAATCAGTGGCCTGAAGACTAAATTCAGATAGGGTTGTTTGTCCAAAACTGTTTTGGTTTTTTTCAAAGGTGGGTCAGTATTTTAAAAACAAAATCAACAGATTCACAGAATTAATTTTTTAAAAAAATATTTCTAATTTCTCTTGGAAAACACATGAAAATATCTAGCAACATTGGAGGCACAGTCCCTCAAAACAAAAATCCTCCAAAGCGGAGACACAGCTGTCCCGTGAGATGGGCCCCGCCCCCTCCAGGACATACCCCTGTCCATCACCTCTCAGTCCGGACACGCCCTGTCAGGTACCACTCACCAGCCCCAAGAGTGCTCTGCACCCACACAGGGATCAAAGGTGGAGAATAAAAGACAGACTAAGAGGGAGGCCTGACTCAAGAAAACTAGGGGGGAGAAGAACTCTTTGAATCAGTGAAGAACAGTCCTACGTGTTAAACATGCAAATACACCACACCCAGCACACTTTATGTAAAGCATTTTATAAAACTGCAGCTATGGAAGGCATCTATTTTCACTCTCCGCCCAAGCGTAACCACTGTTTACACTTAGCAATACCATTCCCCTCACATACTAGACAGCAGAGAGCAACATTAATTCCAGTCCCTTCCTAAGGCTAAAGTCCTAAAAATCAGATACCAAAATATTAGATATTTCTCACCTTCCTTCTTCCCTATCAACCTAGTAAGGATCCCAGCCTCTACTTTTCACTTTCCTTCGTCATTTTCTCATGACTGTCCAGGACTGTGCTAAAATAAAAAATACAAATTTTCCCCCCATTCATTTTCAACACTTCGAAATGACTTATTATCAGCCTCACTAATAATCAGGAAAAGCAAACTAAATTTACAATTAGAAACCCCGGTCACGGACTTCCCTGGTGGCGCAGTGGTTAAGAATCCACCTGCCAAGGCAGGGGACACGGGTTCGAGCCCTGGTCCGGGAAGATCCCACATGCCGCGGAACAACTAAGCCCGTGCGCCCCAACTACTGAGCCCACATGCCACAACTACTGAAGCCCATACGCCTAGAGCCCGTGCTCTGCAACTAGAGAAACTACTGCATTGAGAAGCCCGCACACCACAATGAAGAGTAGCCCCTGCTCGATGCAACTAGAGAAAGCCCGCGCGCAACGAAGACCCAACGCAGCCAAAATTAAATATAATTAATTAATTAATTAAAAAGAAATGAAATCCTGGTCACAAAATCCCAGGGCTAAAATAGCGAAAGTAGCGAAACAGGAAGGAACACTGCAATTAAGATACAGCCACTTTGAAGAGCAATTTGGCAACAATCAACAGAGCTGAAGATGCACGTGGCCCAGGACCCAGCAGCAGGACCCAGCGTGTGCTCTGAGTGGTGAATCCTTACCTTCCTTTACTAGGACCCTCAGTAAGAAATACACTTGACTTCACAACCCAGTGAACCCACACACATACACATCTAACTAAAAGAAAAGCCTAACAAAACCCACCCACGTAATGTGCAGTGCATTTTGATATTATTTATATAACATATAACATAATGAACCTTTATTAGTTTTTAATGGGTTAAATGGGTTTAATGGGTTGCAATCCATTAAACTGATTTCACGACACATAAATCTGTGACAGCTTTGAAAAATGCTCAAAGAGGATACCTTTGAGTGTTAGAGGATACCTCTCCCCTGTGTCTATGGACTTATCCATCAGAAATCCTGTTGCATTGCTTTTGCTAAGACTGAAAATGTTTACATAATCTCAATGTCCATCAAAGCAGATGGGAAAAATAAAATTTCATGTTCGTATCACAGAACCGTGAAAACTGAGTAAACTAAATCCAGGTCTTCATTTTGATAAAGCTTAAAATTAATGTTACATTTTCTTCTAAAAAAAAGCAAGTTATCAATACATACGCAGAGTGTATGTAGACTTAAAACACCAACAAATGAGCTATATATTTCTTTGGATACACACACACATAGTAAAGGGATAACACCACACAAGGAAAGGAGTCACACCTACTTCTGCACAGAAGTTTTCCTGGGGAGGGACGCATAGGGAAGGGATTAAGGTAGGGGTGTGAAGCTGTAGCTGCATCTGAAACAACATTTCTTTAAAAAAAACCTTCAGCAAATGCAAAAACGCAGCATCTCTTAAACGTGGATGTTCATACAAGATGAATTATTTTCTGTGTTTTTGTATGTCTGAAAAAATTCACAAAATTTAAAACTAGTTTATAGAGTTACCTTTTCAAGGTACACACTTCTCCCATAAGACAGGAAATGAACATGCCTGCAGCTCTTAGAAGGTGGGGTGTCAGTGGGAGGTGTGCACTACACTGTGCACCAGAAGGTGAGACTAACCTACGTGGCTGTGCTTCTGGAATTTTTGACAACTGGACACATTAAAACACCAAGATCATTTGGGATTTTTAAACATCGAAATGTTCTGCTCCCAAACACATACTGCTTTTTCTGAAGCTCTGGTGGTTGAAACGCTGCCTGGTGCTGAACAGGCATGATTTTAGCTGACTCCTCGCAAGGCCACCTGCTAAAGTAACGCGGAAGGACTCTGTGGGGACCCATTACTCCATGGATTAATAATGCTGACTAGCTCTGTGGTGGAGGGCCCTGGAAGAACAGAGCGGCGCTGCATCAGAGAAGCCAGCCATTACCGCGCCTGTGACGCTGTGATGCTCGGAGGGCTGGTGTCCCCCATGCCCCCACCATAGCCGCACCTGCAGACACATTCTCACACCCTCCAGAGGCAGCTTTCCTTATGCACATCTAAGATGCTGAGATTTTTTTCAAAAGCTGTTTGAGGGCTTCCCTGGTGGCGCAGTGGTTGAGAGTCCGCCTGCCGACGCAGGGGACACGGGTTCGTGCCCCGGTCCGGGAAGATCCCACATGCCGCGGAGCGGCTGGGCCCGTGAGCCGTGGCTGCTGAGCCTGCGCGTCTGGAGCCTGTGCTCCGCAACGGGAGAGGCCACAGCTGTGAGAGGCCCGTGTACCGCAAAAAAAAAAGCAGTTTCAGCTAAGCAAATATTTCTTTCTCTGCAGTAGTCGCTCCGAACGTACAGTTTTAACACCCTCTGACTCAATCCTGTCTATACCTTGCGAAATTGGAAGTTCTCGTTAAAGTCACAATTCATAGGTGGGACTTCACCCTTGGCTATTAACACCTGGCAGCAGTGCTACCATGACTGGTCCAGTGTGGCTGTTTGAGTGTAGCCCACGGACTTTATCCATTACTTTACTGACAAGAGAAGCTTTGCCATCACAGAAAGAACATGGCATACGGGATAAGAACACCTAAATCTGTGTCCCATTTTGGTGTCACGGAAGCTTTCAGACCTCGGGCAGGTCCCTTCGCTGTTTGGGACCTCAGTTTCTGTCTCTATTTTCTCACATGTTTAAATGAGAACTAAATGAGGTGAAGCACCTGGGAAGTTCCATATAAAAGAGGCATCACGAAAACATGAGGTGGAGCTGTTATTAGAGGCAAAAGCAATACATGTAATGTCTGAACCCCATTATATAATGCAAATAAACACCCGGGAATGCTATTTCGGTACACTGCAGCCCATTCAATTTTTCTATAGCCCCTTTTGCTAAAATCCTAATGGGTTGCATGTTTCTCTCAACTATTAATCTGAATTTTTCATCACAACTTCTTTCTCAGCTTGAGAGAACAGACACCCAGTTTCTTTTTCTTTTCTTCCTTTAGGCCACACCTTGCGGCATGTGGGATCTTAGTTCCCCAACCAGGGATCGAACCCATGCCCCCTGCAATGGAAGCTCTGAGTCCTAATCACTGGGCCGCCAGGGAAGTCCCCCCTGGCGGGAAAGAAGCAGTTTATTTCTTCACATCTAACACACGTGTATTCCTATCACATGTTCAACATGCTCCTGTTTATAATGGGGGAGAGGAAGGCATTTGCTGAAATTGTCTATTCATCTGACACCTGTTAGGATGGGTATTGTCAAAAAAATAAATAAATAAAACCAACAGACAAGTATTGCTAAGGATGTGGAGAAATCAGAACCCTGTCGGTAGGAATGTAAAATGCAGCAGCCTCTGTGGCAAACAGTATGGAGGTTCCTCATCAGATTGAAAATAGAACTCGCATATGATCCAGCAAGCCCACTTCCACATATTTATGCAAAAGAACTGAAAGCAGGATCTTGAAGAGAGATTAGCACCCCCACGTTCACTGCAGCGCTATTCACAAGAGCCAAGACGCAGAAGCAACCTAAGCGTCTGTCTATCAATGGATGAATGGACAAAGAAAATGTGGTGTGTATATATACAATGGAATGTCATTCAGCCTTTAGAGAGAGGAAATTCTGCACCATAAGACAACATGGGTGAACCTTAAGGACATTATGATCATTGAAATAAGACAGTCACAGAAGAATAAATACCACGATTACATTGGCATCAGGTACCCAAACCCCAAATAATCACACTCACAGAAGCAGAGAACAGAAGTGCGCTTAGAAGTCCCAGGAGCTGGAGGGGAGCAGGAAATGTGGGTTTGCTAATCGATGGGTATAAAGCTTCAGTTAGGGACTTCCAGTTTCTGGCTCCACATATAAGAAGCTTGCAAGTTACCACTCTGTCCTAACAAGTAAAATCAAATAGTCTGAAAAAGCACAAACTCTCCTTGGATCCTGAAGAGATGGGGAAGCAACACAGGGCACAACTCGGCCCCCGAGGTTGGAGAGACAGCCAGGCACATGCGGCTTCCCCAGCAGAAGCCACGGCAGGAGCCGGTGCCGGGGCAGGAAAACCTGAACTGTGCCTGATGCTGCTGGAGGATCGGCGCAGACAATGCTGAGAATCAGAGGCCGTGGGGGACCCGGTCCTGGGGGGCCCACAGCATTGTGAGATTTACCGCCAGGAGCTCAACCAGGTTCCCACAGTAAATATCAGAGAAAAGGCGCCCCCTGCTCCCAGCAGCTGGAGGTGAAAGGCACCGTACTGAAATACACCGGAGCCCTCTGTTCCTAACAAGGTCTGCCCTCGGGGGAAACAAGGTAACCAGAGCCTGGCCTGCTGGGATGTGCTCAGAGCCAGACTGACTGGGGAAGGGACACAGCCACCTCCAGCCCGCCCTAGCCATCCTGTCCCACCTAAAAGAGGAGGAAAAAAAACTGAGAAACACTTGTGAAGCTCACAGGCCAGAGGCACAGCTCCTGGAAACACAGTGACCCAATCATAGGACCACAGGACATTCCCCAGCCTCTCACGCCTCACCACCACATAATTCAAGGCCTAGTTACAGCAGTTCCTTTTACCTGGTACCTCATGTCCAGCCATCAAAAAACAAATCCCAAAGCATACCAAAAGGCAAAAAACATAATTGGAAGAGACAGTGCAAGCATCAGAACCAGACATGCAAGGGGCTGGGAATCTAAAATAACTCTGACTAATGTGCTAAGGACTCTAATGGATAAAGCAGACGGCACACAGGACAGATGGACAATGCCAGCAGAGAGATGGAACTCCTAAGAGAACCAAAAAGAAATGCTGGAGATCAAAAGCACTGTAACGGGGGCTTCCCTGGTGGCTCAGTGGTTGAGAGTCCGCCTGCCGATGCAGGGGACGCGGGTTCGTGCCCCGCTCCGGGAAGATCCCACATGCCGCGGAGCGGCTGGGCCCGTGAGCCATGGCCGCTGGGCCTGCGCATCCGGAGCCTGTGCTCCGCAAGGGGAGAGGCCACAACAGTGAGAGGCCCGCGTACCAAAAAAAAAAAAAACCAAAAGCAAAACAAAACAAAAACACTGTAATGGAAATAAAAGAATGCTTTGATGGGCTTGTTAGTAGGCTGGTCACGGCTGAGGAAAGAATCTCTGAGCTTAACATGTAGATCAATAGCTTCGAATAACTGAAAAGCAAAACAAACAGTTTCAGTTATGCAAGAGGAATAAGGTCTCGAGATCTGCTGGACAACACCGTGCCTAGAGTTAATAGTACTGATGTGTACACTTAGAAATGTAAGAGGGTAGATCTCATGTTAAATGTCCTTACCGCAATGAAAGAAAGAAGAAGAAACATGAAGAGGCACTGTGGTCTTGTTAAGGGCTTGGGATTCTATTCATAGTCGTATGGGGAACGATACAATCCAATTCACATTTTCAAAAGCCCTCTTAATCGCAGAATAAAGACCAGTTTACAGGAACAGGTATAAGGGAGAGTAAGTAGTTGGACTAGAGTAATATCAGTGAAGAAAGAAAGTAGGGGACATATTTCTTTGAAAACAGAGGCAATAGGACTAAATAAGGCTGTTGGCTTAGGGAACAGAGTGGAGGGTATTGGCATTTGCTAGAACGGGGATGACTGCGGAGGAACAGATTTGGTAAAAAAGATTTAGGATTACTGCTTTGGAAATGTTAATTTCGAGATATCCATCAGACATCCAAGTGTGGGTATCAAGTAAACAATCAGCCAAGCAAGTATGGAGTTCTGTGGAATGGCTGGGGCTAGAGACGAAAATTTCAGAGAGATCATGGCTTTTACAGTTAAGAACTTGGGTGAGACCATGTGGGAGAAGTGGAAATGAAGGCCAGCAAGCCCACAGCTGAGCCCTGGCTCACTCCATCATTCAGAAGTCGAGCTGAGGAAGAGAATGAGACACGTGGCCACGAAGACGCAGCAAAACCACAGGTGACAAAGAAGGCAAGAAAGAGCGTTCCAAGGGGGAGGGAGTCGGCGTTTGTGCAAAGGTTCCTGAATGAATAAGTAAGATGACGACAACCGACCGCTGGGGACGCCAGATGAAAGTGGCTGGCGAGGCTGGCAAGAGCAGTACCCATGGAGCGATGGGGCGGGGCCTGACTGGAGTGAGATCAGAAGAGCAGGGGGCGATGAGAAGGTAAGGACAATGTCCGCAGATGACTCTCAAAAAGCCCTCCTGCAAAAAGGGGATGTGAAATGGACAGAAGAAAGAGCAGGGAGGAGAAAGGGTTTTTCTTGTTTGTTAAGGAAGGATGCATTACAGCATGTCTATGTGCTCTTTGGGAGTGATACAGTAAAAAGGGAGAATTGATGGTGCAGGAGAGAGAACCCCACGGGATGCTCAGGACATTCCATCTGCAAGCTGGACCCCACACTCCCTGGGGCAACACTGACCAGGATGGTTGGGATGCAGGACACACAGACCCTGTGTCCATGACGCTCTACCAGTTCCCACGTAGCCCTCCATGCAGCACATCTGAGGAGGTCAGGGTGAGGCTTGGGTAGAGAGGACTCTGAATCCTTTCCTCAAACACTCCTCCCCCAATCTGTCTGATAAGACCAGTAACTGTGGATCTATTCTATGAAATAATAATAAATATAAGACTGAGGCAAAAGGAGACCAAGAGATGTCATCAAAGAAATCTCCAGAGATTCGAAAGCTATAGTGATCAATGGCAGAAACTGGCTGGAAACAGAAAACTATGTTTTTCTTGTTGTTTCCTTTCAAAAAAGTAGCATTTCCCCTAATTCCTCAGAATGTCCTGCCATCCGTAACGTTATATTAAAGATATACTGGAAGATATATAAAAATAGAAATGGTGGCAAAAGGAAGATGTTAACTCAAAAAATAATAGAGAGCCAGAAAAGCAGATAATTAAGTCTAAGTAATTTTATTATTTGAGAAAACATTAGGGACATTCTAAAACTACTATCCCAGAAAATCATAACGTGGGAAATATCACAAAGTTGGGGCCAGGAACAGTGTGGGATATGAGGAGAGAAGAGAGAAGAAGGCATGTCAAGATTCTTGACTTGATTGGTGGAAGGCTGCATTTGACAGTTTTTTAGGAATACACGCGCACACACACACACACACACACACACACACATATATTACCATCACATAAACTAGTACTATTTTTCTTGGACAGCAAATTGACAAAATATATCAAGAGATTTTAAGTTTATTCTCATTAATCTAAGAATTCTACTTCTCAGACCTTAACCTAAGAAAACATTCAGTACTGCAGTCAGAGATCTATATTCAATGATGTGCATGGGAGTGTTATTTAAAATAACAAAAATTTGCAGACCACCAAAATGACCAAACGTAAGTCATTTTACCCTCATAGTATGGAAGGTAATACAGCCATTAAAAACCACATTCATGAACACTATTTAACCAAGTGGTCAAACGCTCATGATACAAAGATAAGTAAAAAGGTATACCACAAAACTGTGTGTCTTAGATGATCTCAGTTTTGTAAAGTGCACAGTAGAAAGACTGGAAACAAACATAACAAAAATTAACAATGATTTTCCACGTGGTGGGATTATGGGACATTTGCATTTTCTCTACGTTAATTTGTATTTCCCAATTTATCAACAATGAATACTTTTATAATTGGAGGTTTTATAATTTGAACTTTTAAGTTTTAGCAGAACTGTGGGAGAGGAGAGTCAGTGAAAGTAATTACAGTGGAGTTAAACAGAATGTCTAGATTTCCCTTCCATAGTTTCTGATGAGAAATTCAATGTCATTCTAACTGCTTTTCCTCTATAGATAAGATGTCATTTCTCTAACGTTACTTTCAAGATTTTCTGTCTGATTTTCAAAAGTTTGACTAGGATATATTCTGGTGTGGATTTATTTAGATTATTCTATGTAGCATTCCTTAGGCTTCTTAAATTTGTAGGTTTATGTCTGACAAATTTAGGAAGTTTTCAGCCATTACTTCTTTAAGTACTTTTTCAGGCTACCCTCTCTTTTTTTTTTCCTTTCTTTCCAGGACTCTGATGACACAATTGTTAGATCTTTTGTTAATGTTCCACAGGTCCCTGAGGTTCTGCTAATTTTTTTTAATCTCTTTTCTCTCTGTTGTTCAGATTGGATAATTTCTATCATTCCGTCTTCCATTTCCCTGATTTTTCATTCTTCTGTTGAGCGCATCCACTCTACTGTTGAGTCCATCCACTGTTTTTTTATTTCAGTTACATGTTTCAGTTCTAAAAATCTCCATTTTGTTCTTTTTTATATCTCCTATGTCTTTGTTGAGACTTCCTATTTCTTTCATTCATTTTAAGTGCATTTGTAATTGCTCTTTGAAACACTGTGCTTATTGAGATGTAATTCACATACCATAAAATTCATCACCACTAAATAATTCCAGAACTTTGTATCACTCCAAAATGAAACACCGTGCCCCTTAGCAATCACTCCCCATGCTCCTTTCTCCCTAATCCCCAGAAACCATTAATCCACTTTCTGTCTCTGTAGAGTAGTCTAATCTGTACATTTCACATAAATGGAATCAAACAATATGTGGCTTTCTGCGACTGGTTTCTTTCACTTAACATAATGTTTTCAAAGTTTATCCATGTTGTAGCATGAATCACTACTTCATTCTTTTTCACGGCTTAATAATATTCCATTAAATGGACATAGGACATTTTGTTTATCCATTCATACTGCTTCCACTTTTTAGTTATTATGAATAATGCTGCTGTGAACATCCATGTACAGACTTTTTTGTGGACATATGTTTTCAATTCTCTTGGGTATATACCTCGAGCAGAATTACTGGTCACGTCGTAACATTGTATTTAACTTTCTGAGGGACTGCCAGACTGCTTTCCAAACTGGCTGCACCATTTTACATCCCTACCACCATGTATGAGGGTTGCAGTTTCTCCACATCCTCGCCAACGGTTCTTATTGTCTGTCTTTTTGATTATAGCCATCCTGGTGGGTGTGAAGTGGTATCTCACTGTGGTTTGGGTTTGCATTTCCCTAATGACATTAACAACCTTCATGTGTTGTTGAAGCATATTTGACGATGGCTGCTTTAAAATGTTTGTCAGATAATTCTAACATCTGTGTCATCTCAGTGTGGCATCTGTTGTCTTTTTTCTTTTGATTTGAGATCTTCTTGGTTCTTGGTATGACAAAAGTTTTTTTATTGAAATCTGGACATTTCGGGTATTATGATATGAGAACCTCTTATTTAAACCTTCTGGCATTGCTCTGGCAGAAAAGGATGAGGGTAGGGACACTGCCTCATTATTGACTGGTGGAGCTGGAAGTCCAGGTTCCCCACATGGCCCCCAATGAACCATGGAAGGGTGTGTGGCCTTATTACCATTAAGGGTGGGAAAAGTCATGACACCCCACTAGACCTCCTCTGACACCACCACACTGGGGAGGGGGAGGGGGTCTTGTTACTAACAAGTTGGGGCAGAATCCCAGGCTCCTTACCCAGAGCCACCACCCTGGCAGGGATGTCAGGGCACCTCATTACTGGCTCACAAGGGAAAGTCTAGATTCCCCACCAAGTCTTTGCTGGCATGGGTGGGAATGGGACCACAACCTTTTCTATGGTGCTTGACTAGAGCAGAGTGGTTACTGTCTAAAAGTTTTCTGTCTTGCGAACCTGCTTCTTCCGTGGCCCTTTGGTGAGAGAAACCAGGCATCGCGGGGGGTGAGGGAGAGCTTTTAATCTCTGCCCATGACTGTTCTGGGTTGCTGGCTTCTTCTGCTCCAAGTCCGGGATAGATTAGGCAAGAAGAAAGCCCAGAAAACTCACCACAGAGTCATTCCTCAAGGTCCCTAGCTGGCCTGCCTCCTTCTCTCCACCTTTGAGACCCACTTCATGTTTGTTTTATGTATAAGTACAAAGTTTGTAGTTGCGTTTGAGAAGAACAGGGGAAAGTATGCCTACAACATCTTCCCAGAGACAGAAGTCCAGCTTGTCTTTTTAAACAAAAAAATTTTTTTTAATTTTTAAATTACATCTTAAACATAGAAATAGTTTCAAAGTGAAAAATGTATGTCCTTATCCTTCTGACAAACGTAAGCCACTAAAATTAATTTAACCTTTTTGACAAGGTTCAACAATACAACCTCCACAGTTGTACATTTATTTATTCCACAAGACTCGTTTCGCGTTTACTACGTGATGAGCACTCCTCCGTCACATTAAGCGGGTCCTGCTGACCCGGCTTTGGAAGTTCCTGTGATAGCCTGCTCCTTTTTCTACTTCTCACTCTTGTCAGTGTGGCTGCCTCCAGAGTCCCCACACCTTTTAATCCGCTACTTCTAACAGTGTGCAGGCTGAGCAATCAGACGGTTCTTTCAGAGATATTTTTAAACCATAGTAAACAGACTAAGAATAATAGACTCTCCACTTTAACAGCAAATTTGCCGACAGCTACTTGGGCTACTCCGACGTCCCTTTGGCTGTTTCCTCATCATATCCCAGTTAGCTGAAATTGGGCGGCAAATGGTCTCCAATAACATGAAGTGCTGCTGTATATGTAACATTCATTTCACCTTCCTCAAGGTCAGATCAAGCAAGCAGAAGCCTGCGGGAAAACAGGCGACGCAGGCCAAGTACAGACCACCGGGGAAATGTTCTTCTGGTGCCTCTGACAAACCCACTACCCAGGAAGGACGCCTGAGTTCACAGGCAAGCTGGAAACTGAGGATGCCGCACTACTGGGATAATTAAGCACAAGAACAAGTTAAATGCAGATACCTAATAAGCACTTTGAAATTTTTCTTACTTCATTACTGTTTGAGTATAACCAAAACTGACACTTCTAACACAGCGGTCCTAGCACCTGTTGGTTTCAGGAAGTGTGCTGTGCTCAGGGAACACGTCCCAGAGGCATGTTTTTCCAAGATGCCGAGGCTAATAATTGGTTAAAGGCTGACATCAGGGCTCAGTCTCACACCTTCTCCCAAATGCATATCACAAAATACAGAACACGACGTTCCTGAACTCCATGGCATTCATAATCAGTGCCTGACATCAGACTGTAGACCTCATGCCCAGCTACGCTCCTGAGAGAGAATACTTGGTCCCAAGAGAGACTGTACGTTCTAAACTCACCTCTGTGGCCTTGGAAAGTTATCTGAAGGAAAGTATAAGGTATAAGGAAAGTGTAAAGTATAAGGAAAATATCCTCTGCATTACTGAGTTTTGATGAACTCTAGAGAGGAAAAACCACAGTGCAAAAGAGACATAAATATTTAATGAATGCAGGGACTTCCCCGGTGGCTCAACGGTTAAGAATCCGCCTGCCAATGTAGGGGACACGAGTTTGATCCCTGGTCTGGGAAGACCCCACGTGCTGCAGAGCAGCTAAGCCAGTGTGCCACAAATACTGAGCCCGTGTGCTGCAACTACTAAGCCTGTGCTCTAGGCCCATGAGCCATAACTACTGAGCCTGTGTGCTCTAGGGCCCAAGTGCTGCAACTACTGAAGCCCGCGCACCTAGAGCCTGTGCTCTACAAGAGAAGCCACCGCAATGAGAAACCCGTGCACCACAATGAAGAGTAGCCCCCGCTCGCCGCAACTAGAGAAAGCCCGTGCGCAGCAACAAAGACCCAAGGCAGCCCCCCAAAAATAAATATATTCAATGAATTCCAAATACCATGACTGTTATTGATTTTTATTATTACAAGGAAAAGACGGCCTCTCTATGAAGGGACAGGATACCAGATACTACCCTCAAGTTACCGCCATCTGTAAACCAAAGTACTGAGTTGATTTTCGGTCTAGACAACTCGGTGTCTCTGAATCCAGAGTTCTTTGTGTGATGTGGTACAGTTTTTAGCACATGTGGAAAGGTAGTTGCAGAGTCCAGGTCTTAAAAGTTACCTGCATCTTCTCTGGGGTGGTGAGCAGAGAAGGTCACTTCCCCTCTGTCCCCACCAGCTCTAACCAGTCTCCCCATGACTGCCGCCCACACTCCGTCACCCACTGCCTCGCTCTCCCTTTAATATTCTAGGTTATGGTGTCTGGTTTGTTGGTGTTGGTTTTCTTCTTTTTCTAGCCATACACAATCCCCTAGACTCTGGGTCTTTATTCTATATGTTTGCTACCCACCAGTCCCTCTCCTTTCGGTGCAATCCTCCTGACCTTTCAAATCTCTAGTTCTACTGGAGTCCACTGTCTTTGAAAAGGGAGACTTTGGTAGTTAAACTACAGGTCTTGGTGGGGAGACTCCAGGTCTTGTTGGAATGCTCCACACAAAGGTGGGAGCCCAGCCTTGACGCAGGGGTGGGGCAGAAAGAAAACCAGAGGACCACTGGTGCTGCAGCCACACTGCACTGACATGGAGGACATCCAACCTGGGGAGAGAGAGAACCCCAAGGGGGGCTGGGAGTGGAGGTGGCAAAGGCTGGTGAGGACTGTGGCAGAGATGGTCTGGTTCTGGAATCAAGAAAACTCATCAATGCCCAGAGCACAGCAAGGCGTCCAGGCTCCCATGGCTTCCCCAGGCAGCAAGGGAGCATGCCACCCATGCCTGTGCGGGTCCTCTTAAGGCATCGGACTGGGCTGCAGTAGGCACTTGTCTGTCCGTGTCAGGCCAAGTGAGTGGTGGAAATGTGGTTGGGATGAGAGAGTGACAGAGTGCCAACTACAACCTGACCACAGATGCAGGCACACAGGAATGATGGGGACAATGGCATCTGGAGGGAGGGAGGTAAGAAATGACTGGCTTGGAAATTAAGCCCACGTTTCAGCAGTGAAAACCATCTCGTACAGGAGCATCAGTGTTCCCGGACACGGACACCTAGAAAACCATCATATATGTGGGTCACACTGAGCCCCTCAGTCATATCAGAGTCCTTTTATGGCAGCATCATGAGGCTATTTATAGTGAGCAATTAAAGACAGCCTAAGTGGGCCACCACACTCCTATCTGGCTGGCTCTGGCTGGTGTGGGGTAATGCGAACAAGATGAAGCCTTTCTCTAAATGCCATGCTACACAAAAGCCTTCTCTAGATACTTAGAAGTCTGCCTTTCGTTCGTATTTGTATGTTATTTTTAAAGGCAATTTAATTATTCATGGGATGCAGTCTCCATAATGGGAGCTACACTGTGGGAAACGTCACAAAAACTGTTCAATGCCCGGCAGGAGGTGGGCACGTGGACGTAACATGGGGGTAGGAGACGCTGTGGGGGGGCATGGGGGGCACAGTCTTTGGACCCAAGCAGACCAGAGTCAGAATCGCACGGCTGCACAGAAACCATTACACAGGGAAAGTCAGCCTCTCAAACCTCAGCTTTCTTACCTGCAAAACCAGGATCTATCAACTGACTTTAGAGCCCTTTTGTATAGAAAGTGCCTAATGAATTCGGGTACCTGGAGATGCTCAGGAAATGGGAGCTGTTTTAGGGACAGTCAACAGGGCACATGAGAAATGAAGTCAGGGCTACGAAGAGACTTCTGGATATACTCCACCACCGTTGAGGGACACTTCCAGAGACAACTCAGCCCCCTGTGTGGGTCCCTCGTGCTAGGACCCTACTCGGCTCACTCCTGCCTAAACCTGACCACTCCCTCCCTCTCCTCACACATCCGCTCCTCCAAACCATCACGCATACACGTCTGCGTCCGTGGCTGGAGGTCCTGGAAGGCCGCTCCCCAACCCAGGCCCCAAATATCTACCTGCTCAAAATCATACCTGTGCTTCCTGGCCCTACTCAAACGAGATCTGCTGTCTTCAAGGAGATGCCCAGCCCGATACCTCCCCACCCAGAATCTCTCGGCACTGGCCACCTGCCAGGGTGGCCACAGTGAGAACATCAATGCACGCGTGAGCACCTCCCCCTCCTGATCCAGTCCAGGTACGTTCATTTAGAACACGCTGCCAAAGGCTTCGGGTGCACGGGATAATGGGAGAGAAACTAACGGAAGGCAGCAACGTGATTTTGGCTTTCAGGACAGAAAGCTTGGGCAGTCTGTATCATCTGCAATGCTTTGAAATTAAGAAGCGCAGTGGTTAAGAATCCGCCTGCCAATGCAGGGGACAACACTTGATCCCTGGTCTGGGAAGATTTCACATGGCATGGAGCAACTAAGCCCATGCGCTGCAGCTACTGAGCCCGTGTGCTGCAACTACTGAAGCCCGTGTGCCTAGAGCCCGTGCTCCGCAACAAGAGAAGCCACCACAATGAGAAGCCCGCGCACCGCAACAAAGAGTGGCCCCCGCTCACCATAACTAGAGAAAGCCCGCACGCAGCAATGAAGACCCAACGTAGCAAAAAAAAAAAAAAAAAAAGAAATGACTCACTGGGATCTTAACTCAGACGTGTCAGCACACACAGTGAAGCCAGGAAACGAGCTTTCACTGTCACATTCACGGAACTACACTGAAGACAAGCCACTGGGAATTTGAGTCAAGATTACACATTTTTCTGCAGAACTTACTGGCAAGTGGCACAAAAATTCTTCCACATTGTTAGCAAAAATGCATGTGCTCTGAAAGTTCTTTCTTCCCCTGAAATTTTAAGGAAATGGGTAAAACAAATAGACTGCTCTCTACCAATGAACCTTAAATGTCACTTTGTCGTATATTAAAATTTTACTTGCACCTGGATATTTCTGGAGTCTCCATTCTGTCTCACTCTAGTAGCCGTTATGGTATGTTTTCTTCTCTGATGAGGGAAGTCTCAACTCTCCCTTCAATATTTTTTTGAGTTTAAAAACAGTGCTGGCAATTTCAGCTGTCTATTTGGAACAAAATAATTTTCTTACACCACATGTAAAAATAAATTACAGATAAAGTAAAGGCTAGATGCCAACAATAAACTCAGAAACTCTTCAGAGAAAATCTAGGGGACGATGTGTGCAACCTAAAGACGCGTGGACACCTTATCTCCCTCTGAAAACAAAGAAATATAAAAGATGTATTTTGCTATATGAACTTTTAAAACTTTTACAGAGCAAAAGGTATCATAAGCAAGGTGTACATAAAAACAATAGATTTGGAAAATATATTTGCGATAAAATGTTTAAAATAAAGTGCTAATATCAATAACATGTAGAAAGCCCTCTTAGAAACAGATACAAAAAAGAATTCAATAGAAATATATGCCAAAACATATGAATAGGAAATTTGCAGAAAAGCCATGCTCCAAAAGACCAAACATAGGAAAAACGACTCAAATGCACTCTTTCCATTCAGACTAGCAAAAGTTATAAAGATGATTAACACCTATTGCTAACAGAAATGTCAAAAAAAGACATTCATAAATTGCTGGTGGCAGTGTAATTGTTACAGAAATTTTGGAAGCAATCCAGCAATGTCTATTGCTAAAAATACACTGATGAGATTTCAACTACTATAACATTTTCTTAAAAAAAAAAAAAGTGCAAAAGAAGAGATGTACAAATACGTTTACTGCACTGCTATTCCTAACGGCAAAAAAGGAAACAAAATGAATGTTTATTAATAGGGTAACAGTTGAATAAATAAAGATGAGTCCATACCCATACCATGGACTACAGCCATAAACTGAATGAATGGGAACTATACTAACGGAGTCGGAGGTACTTCTATGAGGCGTTGCTGAACGGGAAAATTAACACAGAAAAGTGTGTTTAATATGACACCAGTTAATAAAGCAAACAATTACCCCCAAATCCTTATATATTCGTATGTTTATATGTTCATATATGGTTATCTGGGCAAAGAGGAAAGCACAGGAGGATACACACAGGGTAATTCACGTGGGTTATTTAGGGTGACAGAGGAAAAATAAGTGAAAACAGAAAGAAAAAATCCCAAAGAACACCCAATGTGTATATGATCTCATATCTATATATTTATTTAAAAAGAAAATTTTTAAAAAGAGATCGGATTAGATCTGTATCTAGCAATTTGCAGGGATATACACGAACTGCTGTTAAATTAAAAGAACAAACTGCATAATAATGTGTAAAAATATTCTGTTTGGATAAAGACAAAATATCACTATATTTATAAATAAGCTGACACATTTGTTGGAGCAAGGAGAAAGATTTGGGAGGCTATACACCAGGCTATTAACAGTGATCATCTCAGGAAGGTTGTGTTGGTTCAGAAAGAACATTAGATCAGTAACTTTGCCCATATATGATCTTTGTACAGAATTGCTTCAGATACTAAAGCAAATATGTTTCACGTCTATAACTAAAAATAAATACAGAAATTTTGTTTTCTACAAAAGGAAAAACAAGTGTAACAGTGACAGGGAATAAGA
The DNA here is from genome assembly GCF_963455315.2 of Globicephala melas. Taxonomy (NCBI): domain Eukaryota; kingdom Metazoa; phylum Chordata; class Mammalia; order Artiodactyla; family Delphinidae; genus Globicephala; species Globicephala melas. The sequence goes on along the minus strand of NC_083331.1, from coordinate 6,027,274 downwards.
AGTACTTCATGGAATTCTTTTTCGAATTCCATCCCAGCATCTACCACTGGTGCATACCCACATAAAAGTTGCATTACCTGCTTGTGCTGCACATACACACTCCATCACTACGCCCTGCCCTTCAATAAACACCACTCCACCCTAGCCAGTAGCAGAGGCTCTATCAACTGTTATCATTTGTTTGTCGATATTAGCTCCAGGTCAGATCCTTCATCTTGGTTTCCTAATCATGGTGCCTGGCTTTAATTTTTTTTTAATTAAGAGAATGTACTCAACAGACTAGGAATGGAGGGAAACTACCTTAACATAATAAAGGCCATATATGAAAAGCCCACAGCGAACATCACACTCAGCGGTGAAAGAATGAAAGCTTTCCTTCAAAATTAAGGATAATTTAAGGATGCCTGTTTTCACCAATTCTATTCAACATAGTACTGGAAGTCCTAGATGGAACGATTAGGCAAGGGAGAGAAACAAAGCTTCCAAATCAGAAAGGAAAAAGTAAAATTATCTCTGTTTTCAGACAACACGCTCTTATACGTAGAAAACCCCAAAGATTCCACACACAAAACAAGCAAACAGACAAACAAAAAAGACCTGTTAGAATGAACAAGTTCAGCAAAGGTGCAGAATTCAAAGTCACACAAAAACCAGTTGCATTTCTGCACATTAACAATGTCAGAAAAGAAAAGAAAATCAGAAAAGAAAGTTAAGAAAACAATTCCATTTACAATCGCATCAAAAAATAAAATACTTAAATATTAACTTGACCAAGGAGGCAAAAGACTTGTTCATAAAAAACTGCAAAATGATGCTGAACAAAATTAAAGAAGACACAAATGAATGGAAACACATCCCATGTTCATGGACTGGGAGACAATACTGTTAAGATGCCAATACGACTGGAAGCAATCTCAATCCCTATCAAAATCCCAGGGACATTTTTTGCAGAAAATAGAAAACTCCATCCTAAAATTCATATGGAATCCCAAAGATGAATCCCAAAGATGACAACAGCCAAAATGATCTTCAAAATGAAGAACAAAGTTGGAGGTCTCACGCTTCCCAATTTCAACACTTATTACAAGGTATAGTAATCAAAACAGTGTGTTACTGGCATAAAGACCATATGGATCACTGTCACAGAATGTAGAGTCCAGAAATAAACCCTTGCATATATGGTCAAATGACTTCTGACAAGAGTACAAGAACACTCGATGAGGGAAAGGCCATCTCTTCAACAAATGGTGCTGGGAAAACTGGATATCCACAGGCTAAATAATGAAGTTGGACCCTTACCTTAAACCATATTGATTTGAAAAAATTGATTTGAAATAGATCAAATAAATAAACCTAAGACCTAAAACTATAAAACAGAACACAACATGGGAGATAGCTTCATGATATTGATCTTAGCAAGAATTTCTTGAATATGACACCAAAAGCAAGGCAACAGGGTAGATAATTTGTACTACATTAAAATTTAAAACTTCTGTGCACCAAAGAACACAACCAATGAAGTGAAAAGGTAACCTTCAGAATGGGAGAAAATATTTGCAAATCATATAGCTGATAAGGGGTTGATATCCAGAATATCTAAAGAATTCCTATAATTCAACAACAAAAAAACAAATAATCCAATTAAAAAATGGGCAAATGGGCTTCCCTGGTGGCGCAGTGGTTGAGAGTCTGCCTCCCGATGCAGGGGACACAGGTTCGTGCCCCAGTCCGGGAAGATCCCACATGCCGCAGAGCGGCTGGGCCCATAAGCCATGGCCGCTGAGCCTGCGCTCCACAACGGGAGAGGCTACAACGGTGAGAGGCCCACGTACCGCAAAAAAAAAAAAAAAAAAAAAAAATGGGCAAAGGATTTGAATAGACATTTCTCCAAAGAAGATAAACAAATGGCCAACAAGCATACAAAAAGATGCTCAACATCACTAGTCATTAGGGAAATGAAAATCAAACCCATGAGATATCATCTCACACTCATCAGGATGGCTACTGTCAAAACAGAAAACAACTGTTGACAAGGATGTGGAGAAATTGGAACCCTTGTGCACTGCTGATGGGAAAGTAAAATGGAACACCTGCTATGGAAAAGAGTGTAGCAGTTCCTCAAGAAATTAAAAATAGAGTTAACATATGACACAGCAATTCCACTTCTGGGTATGTGTCTAAAAGAATTGAAAGCAGGGTCTCAAAGAGATATTTGCACACCCATGTTTACTACAGCATTATTCACAATAGTCAAAAGGTGGAAGCAATCCAAGCGTCCATCAATGGATGAACAGATTAAAAAAACATGTATACATACAATGGAATATCATTCAGTCTCAAAAAGGAAGGAAAGAGGAGCTTCAAGATGGCTGAAGAGTAAGACGTGGAGATCACCCTCCTCCCCACAAATACATCAGAAATACATCTACATGTGGAACAACTCCTACAGAACACCTACTGGACACTGGCAGAAGACCTCAGACCTCCCAAAAGGCAAGAAACCCCCCACGTACCTGGGTAGGGCAAAAGAAAAAAGAATAAACAGAGACAAAAGAACAGGGACGGGACCTGCACCAGTGGGAGAGAGCTGTGAAGGAGGCAAGGTTTCCACACACTAGGAGCTCCTTCGCGGGAGGAGACTGCGGGTGGCGGAGGGGGGAAGCTTTGGAGCCGCGGAGGAAAGCGCAGCCACAGGGGTGCGGGGGGCAAAGCGGAGAGATTCCCGCACAGAGGATCGTGCCGACCAGCACTCACCAGCCCGAGAGGCTTGTCTGCTCCCCCACCGGAGCGGGCGGGGCTGGGAGCTGAGGCTCGGGTTTCCGTTGGATCGCAGGGAGAGGATGGGGGTTGGCAGCGTGAACACAGCCTGAAGGGGGCTAGTGCGCCACGGCTAGCCAGGAGGGAGTCCGGGAAAATGTCTGGAGCTGCCAAAGAGGCAAGAGGCCTCTGTTTCTGGGTCCGCAAGGAGAAGGGGATTAAGAGTGCTGCTTAAAAGAGCTCCAGAGACGGGCACGAGCTGTGGCTATCAGCCCGGAGCCAAGAGATGGGCATGAGATGCTAAGGCTACTGCTGCCGCCACCAAGGAGCCTGTGTGCGAGCACTCTTAATTGATATTTAACTGATATTTATAGTACATTCCATCCAAAAACAACAGAATACACTTTCTTCTCAAGTGCTCATAGAAAATTCTCCAGGATAGATCATATCTTGGGTCACAAATCAAGCCTTGGTAAATTTAAGAAAATTGAAATCATATTAAGTATCTTTTCGGACCACAATGCTATGAGACTAGATATCAATCACAGGAACAAATCTGTAACAAATACAAACACATAGAGGCTAAACAATACACTACTTAATAACCAAGAGATCACTGAAGAAATCAAAGAAGAAATCAAAAACTACCTAGAAACAAATGACAATGAAAACAAGACGACCCAAAATCTATGGGATGCAGCAAAAGCAGTTCTAAGAGGGAAGTTTTTAGCAATACAAACCTACCTTAAGAAACACCTCAAATAAACAACCTAACCGTATACCTAAAGCAATTAGAGAAAGAAGAACAAAAAAACCCTCAAAGTTAGCAGAAGGAAAGAAATCATAAAGATCAGATCAGAAATAAATGAAAAAGAAATGAAGGAAACGATAGCAAAGATCAATAAAACTAAAAGCAGTTCTTTGAGAAGATAAACAAAATTGATAAACCATTAGCCAGACTCAAGAAGAAAAAAAGGGAGAAGACTCAAATCAATAGAATTAGAAATGAAAAAGAAGAAACAACTGACACTGCAGAAATATAAAGGATCATGAGAGATTACTACAAGCAACTACATCCCAATAAAATGGACAACCTGGAAGAAATGGACAAATTCTTAGAAATGCACAATGTTCCGAGACAGAACCAGGAAGAAATAGAAAATACAAACAGACCAATCACAAGTAATAAAATTGAAACTGTGATTAAAAATCTTCCAACAAACAAAAGTCCAGCACCAGATGGCTTCACAGGTGAATTCTATCAAACATTTAGAGAAGAGCTAACACCCAACCTTCTCAAACTCTTCCAAAATATAGCAGAGGGAGGAACACATCCAAACTCATTCTATGAGGCTACCATCACCCTGATACCAAAACCAGACAAAGATGTCACAAAGAAAGAAAACTATAGGCCAATATCACTGATGAACATAGATGCAGAAAATTCTCAACAAAATACTAGCAAACAGAATCCAACAGCACATTAAAAGGATCATACACCACAATCAAGTGGGGTTTATCCCAGGGATGCAAGGATTCTTCAGTATACGCAAATCAATCAATGTGATACACCATATTAACAAATTGATGGAGAAAAACCATATGATCATCTCAATAGATGCAGAGAAAGCTTTTGACAAAATTCAACACCCATTTATGATAAAAACCCTGCAGAAACTGGCATAAAGGGAACTTACCTCAACATAATAAAGGCCATACATGACAAACCCACAGCCAACATCATCCTCAATGGTGAAAAACTGAAACCATTTCCACTAAGATCAGGAATAAGACAAAGATGTCCACTCTCACCACTATTATCCAACATAGTTTTGGAAGTTTTAGCCACAGCAATCAGAGAAGAAAAGGAAATAAAAGTAATCCAAATTGGAAAAGAAGAAGTAAAGCTGTCACTGTTTGCAGATGACATGGTACTATACATAGAGAATCCTAAAGATGCTACCAGAAAACTACTAGAGCTAATCCATGAATTTGGTAAAGTTGCAGGATACAAAATTAATGCACAGAAATTTCTGGCATTCCTATACATTAATAATGAAAAATCTGAAAGAGAAATTAGGAAACACTCCCATTTACCACTGCAACAAAAAGAATAAAATATCTAGGAATAAAACTACGTACAGAGATAAAAGACCTGTATGCAGAAAACTATAAGACACTGATGAAAGAAATTAAAGATAATACAAACAGATGGAGAGATATACCATGTTCTTGGATTGGAAGAATCAACATTGTGAAAATGACTCTACTACCCAAAGCAATCTACAGATTCAATGCAATCCCTATCAAACTACCACTGGCATTTTTCACAGAACTAGAACAAAAAATTTCACAATTTGTATGGAAACACAAAAGACCCCGAATAGCCAAAGCAATCTTGAGAAAGAAAAAAGGAGCTGGAGGAATCAGGCTCCCTGACTTCAGACTGTACTACAAAGCTACAGTAATCAAGACAGTACGGTACTGGCACAAAAACAGTAATACAGATCAATAGAACAGGATAGAAAGCACAGAGATAAACCCATGCATATATGGTCACCTTATCTTTGATAAAGGAGGAAAGAATATACAGTGGAGAAAAGACAGCCTCTTCAATAAGTGGTGCTGGGAAAACTGGACAGCTACATGTAAAAAAATGAAATTGGAACACTCCCTAACACCATACACAAAAATAAACTCAAAATGGATTAAAGATCTAAATGTAAGGTCAGACACTATTAAACTCTTAGAGGAAAACATAGGCAGAACACTCCATGACATAAATCACAGCAACATCCTTTTTGACCCACCTCCTAGAGAAATGGAAATAAAAACAAAAATAAACAAATGGGATCTAATGAAACTTAAAAGCTTTTGCACAGTAAAGGAAACCATAAACGAGACCAAAAGACAACCTTCAGAATGGGAGAAAATATTTGCAAATGAAGCAACGGACAAAGGATTAATCTCCAAAATATATAAGCAGCCCATGCAGCTGAATATCAAAAAAACAAACAACCCAATCCAAAAATGCACAGAAGACCTAAATAGACATTTCTCCAAAGAAGATATACAGATTGCCAAGAAACACATGAAAGAATGCTCAACATCATTAATCATTAGAGAAACGCAAATCAAAACTACAAGGAGATATCATCTCATACCAGTCAGAATGGCCATCATCAAAAAACCTAAAAACAATAAATGCTGGAGAGGGTGTGGAGAAAAGGGAACCCTCTTGCACTGTTGGTGGGAATGTAAATTGATACAGCCACTATGGAGAGCAGTATGGAGGTTCCTTAAAAAACTAAAAACAGAACTACCATAGGATCCAGCAATCCCACTACTGGGCATATACCCTGAGAAAACCATAATTCAAAAAGAGTCATGTACCAAAATGTTCACTGCAGCTCTATTTACAATAGCCAGGACATGGAAGCAACCTAAGTGTCCATCAACAGATGAACGGATAAAGAAGATGTGGCACATATATACAATGGAATATTACGCAGCTATAAAAAGAAACGAAATTGAGTTATTTGTAGTGAGGTGGATGGACCTAGAGTCTGTCATACAGAGTGAAGTAAGTCAGAAAGAGAAAATCAAATACTGTATGTTAACACATATATATGGAATCTTAAAAAAAAAAATGGTCATGAAGAATCTAGGGGCAAGACGGGAATAAAGATGCAGGCCTACTAGAGAATGGACTTGAGGATACGGAGAGGGGGAAGGGTAAGCTGGGACAAAGTAGAGAAAGGCATGGACATATATACACTACCAAATGTAAAATAGACAGCTAGTGGGAAGCAGCCGCATAGCACAGGGAGATCAGCTCGGTGCTTTGTGACCACCTAGAGGGGTGGGATAGGGAGGGTGGGAGGGAGACGCAAGAGGGAGGAGATATGGGGATATATGTATATGTATAGCTGATTCACTTTGTTATAAAGCAGAAACTAACACACCATTGTAAAGCAATTATACTCCAATAAAGATGTTAAAAAATAAAGCATTTAGTGATTGGGAGTGAAAAAAAAAGGAAGGAAATTTTGACATAGTCTGCAACATGGATGAACCTTGAGTACATTATACTAAGTTAAATAAGCCAGGTGTTGAAAGGCAAATACTGTGTGATTTCACTTGTATGAGATGTGTAGATTAGTCACATTCATAGAGACAGAAAATAGAATGGTGGTTGCCAGAGGCTGGAGGGAGGGGGAAATGAGGCACTGTTGTTTAATGGGGATAGAGTTTCGGTTTTGCAAGATGAAAAGAGTTCTAGAGTTTGGTTGCATGACAACGTGAATGTACTTAACACTACTGAACAGTACACTTAAAAATGGTCAAGATGGTAAATTTTATGTTATGTGTATTTTACCACAATTAAAAAATTTTAAAACATTAAGAGAATGGGATATTGTAATTAAAAGATAACAAGGTGAGTGAGGTATTGGTAAGAAGTGGGGCTAGAAACTGAGAGAGGCTGAGAAAACCCAAAAGTATACTAAAATCCAGGGCCCCCAGGCAGGAGAGTAGGTCCCATTTGGAATAACCGAGGTGCACATTAAACTCATGCCCAAATCATATGCAACAGAAAAACATTCCTGCTACTCAACGTGAAAGCCTGGTCATACTCAGTGGATGGGAGAAGGGATGTCAATATTCCATCCTGGGGAAGGCCAGTCTTCCCATAAAATGGAGAGAAGAGCCCCGTCCTATGCAGCCAAGATTGAAAAACAAGTTGTTTGCCTCATTTTAAAAAAAAAGTTTGAACATACATATCCTACTACCTTGTTGGGAAAGTTAATAAAGCAGTCTTGTTCAGGCTTCAGAGGCAGACGCAGGCCTCTGCCCGACCTGTGACCCTGCCTGGACTGCTCGGCCTGCTTGCACACCTAACAATTGCTGCTAGCAAGTCAAGCGGCACTTACCATAAGAAAGGGAGTGGGTCTTGGAATTTCTTGAGCCCTGGGGACCTGGCTAGTCCCCCAGGGTCTGGAAAATCTTGTGACTCACCTGGTGAAATTAACAGCATTGTTACAATTGAACCAGAGCTGCATTGTTGTGTGCAAACTGATAATATCAGTTTGCAGCCTGGAATTATAAACGGAAGCCCCCAGGACTCCATTCTGAAATCTCACCTGTGGGGTGGACACACGGCCCAGGGCCCTTCCCAACTGGGGCTCCAGAGAGCTGTTACCCGGGACTTCCCAGCTGCCGTTTGGATTTGGAAGTAGGGGTCGGCCCAATGCGGTGATGTATACCTTGTTACGTTTCTCTAATAATCTTACTCCTTTCCTTCTAATGATTGCATATTAAAATTCAGTTAAATCACCTTTCATTAAAGGGTTGATTAAAGCTGTTTATTTGTGTGAGATGAGCGCTTATTTTGCCAGCGAATCCAACAAGCCCTAAAACTGAAAGCAAGCTTTCAGCAAAACATACCTACACATGTTCTCTTTTATACCCTTTAAAATATACATATAACCTATAAGGTGAAAGAAAAACGAAGCTCAGAGATGTTAAGTGACTTCCAAGATTTACAAGTTGGTCGCCCAAAGGGGTAGTGGGGAGGAGATCCACCCCCCGACCAACCTGTACTCGGGACCTGCACTGAGTTTGTGATGTGAAAGCTCCAGCTGGGGCAGCGGACAGTGGCATCTGTTATAATACAGAGTCAAGCGCAGGCCCAGGAAAAGTTGGTCCCTGTCCTCCCCGCCACACCTGTGAAACGAGCGATGGCTGACATTATCACAGTGAAAGCTACGTGTCTACCATGGTGCTCTGAAATACGTTGCCAACAAAGTCATAAAGCCTCCTCCTCTGACATTTAAACACATGGGAAGCAGCAATTTTATGATTACAGAAATAAGCCATCTTGAGATGAGGAAAAAACCTTAGGAACCAATAAGACTAATTTCTCACCTAACAGAGGAATCCCACCCACAGATTCTCCGGCAGGTAGGAACACTTCTAATTGTAGGGAATGTCACTACCTAACGAGACAAGCCCATGCTATTTTGAACAGCCCTACAGAATTATGAAATGCCTTCCTATACAGAAGCAAAAACTGCCTCCCTGTAACTTCTCCCTCTAGACCTGAGCCTTATCTTCTTAAAATAGAGAGATGATTTCAAATGATTCAGGAAACTGACGATCATTTGGAAACACTCCTACCCACCATGCAGTAACACATTACTTGCTTAGAGGTAAACGTAAGCCACACAAGCCAGTAAATAAACAGTTGTTCCGCGAGTTGGGCACAAATTTCCAGCTCTGAAAAAAAGCTTAAATCCTGGACAACAGGGCAACAGTACAATTATTTTGTTAAAGAAAATTAGTTAACATTATGCTCAATAATTTTGATTGCATAAATATGCTAACTGTGAAAATGATCTGTCATCTTTGAACAAGAAAAAGATGGCCTGTAAATTCTGTTTGAATTTCTAAAGAAAATTTCCCTCTAGGCATAAACAGTACACTTAAAACTAACTGTACTCTCAACCAACCCACTGAAATTTCGAGTTGCCAAGAATCATAAATTGTCCCTATCTCCCATTACCCTCCACAAATTAATATTCGAAAGTTGTCTTTAAATTCTGTATAAAAATTTAACCATGTGGCCAATACATGCCATTTGCTTAAAAAAAAAAAAGTAATAGGTTCTAGTACTTTCTTGAAAAAACAGTGGCATACGTACAATTATTTATTATTTTCCTTTCTCTGATGAAAGATACAAAAAGTAAAATGAAACAAAAAACTGACTTCTCATCTTTTCCTTAAATAGAACATTTAAATTGTCAATTAACTAACAGTGGCAAGACCCAGGAGGTGTTGGTGATACTAGTGCTGAGGCACCAGATTCTTTACATGTGAAGAATATACTGTGAAAATGTTTTTAAGTAGGAGGCTGCTTCAGGTCCACAAGAAGAGCTCACTCATAACTTGTTTCCATCAACAGGCACAAACAGTTTTTTGCAAAGCCCAAAAGATCTCTTGTAACTCTGGTAGATACTTGGAAGACTCCTTTTCTAAGTGAATAAATCACTCACAAACACATGGGATATTAACTTTTTTGGTACTTCATCAAAATAAAATTATAAAATTACACGGACAAAATTTTTTCGTCCACAGTACCTTCTATAAAATCAACACTGGCCCATGCATCCCAAAGCAACAGTCTGGCCCCTGATCCTGAATTCTGTTCAGGATATATAACCATCAATAAGCAGCTACCAAGCAGAGCGCCAGGACTTTGAAAGCATCCCTGGCTTTTGAGAAGCAGACATTCCTTTCAGCCATATTCCTTAATGCCCAAAACATAAAATTCCAGTGAAATTTTAATTAACACATTCAAGGCTCAATTAGGAGGCTCACATAAAGTAATATAAAACCTCATGTAAGCCACAGGTATGAGAGTGAACTCAATCACAATAAAGAAACATTTAGTTAAATAAAAATATTTTTATTATTGCCTATTCAGAGATGTATATAAGTGGCAAACGCAATTAAATATCCCCATAAAATGAAAACTAACTGTAAACAGCCCCAGCATACTTCTTTGCTTAACATCCTATAGCTCCAATTAATTTTATTTCCCCAAACAGTCGCTCACAACCTACTCACATAAATTTTTCTCCATCTCAAAAGAAGTCGGCTCCTTTGGCTGTATCAGCATCCCAGGCAAAAAGAACCATGCGAGTCATACTTGCCCAAGGGCTTCAGTTTTGGACATTGGATACGTGGCTTCATCCAGGGGCCTGTTAGAAATGCAGACTCTTAGACTCTAACCCAGACCTGATGAATCAGACCCTACATTTTAACAAGCTCCCCAAGTGATTTCCAAGCATACTATAGTTTGAGCAGCACTGCTACAGACCGGTGGTTCTCAAAAGGTGGCCCCAGGACCGGCGGCAGCAGCATCAAATGGGAAATGCAAATTCTCAATCCTCACATACAACTCAATATAAAAACAAAAAAAACACCCAATCAGAAAAATGGACAGAAGACCTGAACAGACATTTTTCCAAAGAACACATACAGATGGCCAACAGGCACATGAAAAGACTCTCAACATCCTTAATTATTAGAGAAATGCAGATCCAAACAACAAGATATCACCTCACACTTGTCAGAACGGCTATCATCAAAACATCGACAAATAATAAATTCTGGAGAGGATATGGAGAAAATAGAACCCTTGTACACGGTTGGTGGGAATGTTGGTGCAGCCACTGTGGAAAATAGTATGAGGTTCCCCTAAAAACTAAAAATAGAACTACTACATGACCCAGTGATTCCACTCTGGGTATATAACCAAAGAAAATGAAAATACTAAGTCAAAAAGATACATGCACCCCTGTGTTTATAGGGGTATTATTTGCAACACCCAAAACATAGAAGTAATCCAGGTGCCCATCAACAGACAAATGGAAAAGGAAGATGTGGTGTATATATATATATATATATATATATATATTATATATATATATATATATACACACACACAATGGAATACTACTCAGCCTTACAAAAGAATGAAATACTACCATTTGCAGCAACATGGACAGACCTAAAGAATATTATGCTTAGTGAAATAAAGCAAACAAATACTGTATGAAATCACTTATATGTGGAGTCTAAAAATAATACAAATAAATGGATATGCAAAACAGAACAGACTCACAGATATAGAAAACTCAGTAGTGGTTACCAAAGTGGGAGAGGGAAGGGCGGAGGGACAAGTTGCGGGTATGGGATTAACAGACACAAACTACTATATATAAAATAGATAAGCAACAAGGATATATTGTACAGCACAGGGAATTGTAGCCATTATCTTATAATTACATAACAATGGAGTATAAGCTGCAAAAATACTGAATCACTAATGCTGTACGCCTGAAACTAATATAACATTGTGAATCAACTATACTTCAATTAAAAAAAGAAAACCCTGGAGGTGGGGTCCAGCAATTCATGTTTTTTACAAGCCCTCCAGGTGAAGGACCAGATAGTAAATTTAGTCTCTGCGGCCATATGGTCTCTGTCGCAAGCACTAAATCACGCAGCCGTAGCACTAAAGCAGTCGTGGACAAAACATAAACAAATGAGCTTGGCCGTGTTCCAAGAGATCTTTACTTACGGACTCTGGAGTCTGAATCGTATATAATTTTCACGTGTCATGAAACATTCTTCTCTTGGTTTTTAAAAATCATTTAAAAATGTAAAGCCATTCTGGGCTCACGATGCATACAAAGCCAAGCGGTGACCGAAACTGACCCGTGGGCTCTATTTCAGCAGCCCCTGCTTTAGAGGTGAGATGATTCTCCCCAGTTCCCACTGCCCTCCTTTCCCGGCCCACAGGAGTCCTTAAGGTCACGGCCCCAGGATCAACGCAAATCAGAGCACTAAAGCAACCTAGCCTCTCAGCAAAACAGCAACATTTCAAACACATCCTGTAATTTTGTAGAAACAGCCTAGCTGAGGAGGGGATACCAATTCCCCATACTAATAATGCTCAGGAAATAAAGTGAGATTCTGTTGAGAAAGTATAATAATACTTGTGAGCTTTGAAAAACTTAATTATAAATGTTCAAGGGAGGGAGAAAAGCAAATGAAGCAATGCAAAGGTGTCCGCGATCGGGGTCCAGCCCACCTTTCTAATCTTGCTGATCTTATCTACTACCTCTTCCTAAAACCCCGTGCCCCAAATGAATGTAACCGCCCTCTGTTCCCAAACCGCAGATCTCCCCCACTCTCTCCCCATTAGGAAGGCCCTGCTCCCCAAGCCCCATGTGTCCAAAACCTGCTCATTCCTTGCTGTCCGGCACAAACACAAGTCCTCGAAGGAGCACTCCCAATCCTCCAGCTACAATGAATCCCTCTGCAGTCTGTCCTTGTGTTTCTGTTCTCCTGATTATCACATTCTATTCCTTATTTGTAGATTTTTTTATACCCTGCACTAAATGATAAGCTTCTTGAGCATAGGAATATCTCACTCATATTTCTTCAACACGTTTAGTCCCCTAGCAGAGGGACATAGTAATGGTGACTTGCATATTTTCTGAAATGATTTTTATTTCATGAAAACAATATAAAATTACTATAGAAACAGCAGCAGCAGCTACCATTATTGACACTTTAGTTATTGTCAACGTTATAACAAAACTTCCTTTCAGGTAGGAATCCTTGGGGCTCACGGGACCCACATCCCGCTCGGGTGATTCTTGGCACTCAGGAAAGGACGCTGAACTTTGGTAAGATCTTGCCACAGCCTTCAAGGGAAAATGCAGAGGGATCATTCTTTGATACAGCGTGGGTTAGAGACCATCTTCTTCCACAAATCCTTGCGTTAATCCCAACTCAACCCAACCATTGCGCAGTGGATGGAGAGGGAAAGACGTCGTATGTGGGAAATCCAGCTACTTTCATCAGGTCCAAATAAGCATGGTCTTTAGGAAGACTTTTCATAATCTCAGAATGCAGTGATGGAATGAAGTGACAATAATGTACAGAAAGCACAAAGTAAAAAACAAAATCAGAATTATTTATTCCGACTGGCGGCTAATTGAAGAGCCATGATTTGTTAGGGCATTAGTATTTCCTAGGTCCTAGTTGAAAAAGAAGGAAGGGAACAAGGGAGGGAGAAGGGAGGGAAGGAGAAGGGAGGGAAGGAGGGAGGGAAGGAAGGAGGGAGGAAGGGAGGGAAGGAGAAGGGAGGGAAGGAGAAGGGAGGGAGGGAGGGAGGGAAGGAGAAGGGAGGGAGGGAGGGAAGGAGAAGGGAGGGAAGGAGGAAGGGAGGGAGGGAGGAAGGGAGGGAGAGAGGGAGGGAGGGAGGGAGGGAGGGAGAGAGGGAGGAAGAGTGAGTGAGGGAGGTTGGTTAACTAAGGCTAAGGGTAAAATGACAGGCTTGAATATCAAGAAGATATCTTAATTTACCTTGAGACCCACTTTGCAAAGTTCATAAGTAAATTCCACAATGACTCAATACAAGAGCATCAAAGTGGATACTCAGGCAGGAGGAGAAGCAACCGGTCATGCGAGGCCCATGGCAAATGCAGCCCCAATGGGAAGGAGAAATTCAGTAAGGGCACTAATATAAGTGAGAGTAGCCCGAAACTTTCTAAACAAGAGGGAAATAAGCAGCCTGATCTATGAAAACATGTGTTTTCTTTAGCAGAGCTGATTCAAATAGGCATGGAGTTCCTTTCCCGTTGCCTCCTATAATAAACCACATAACCCATGAGCAGACAGCAATAGGAAAAATATATATGGCAAAACTCATAGGCTGGCCTCAGGACAGAACTTAAGGGGAAATGATTAGCTGTATGAATAAAATGGCTTGTGCAGTTTTCATTATAGTTGTATATTTGTAATGCACTTATAACTAATAAATAATTAAAATAAATAAATATGTTCCTCAATGGGGCAATTTTAAACACAGTTATACTGCAGTCTTTATAAACATGAATAATCATGGACAGATGGATGGCCATTATTATTAGAGTGATTCTGTTTGTTTTCATTTTATAGAAAACCCTGAGGAATAGGTTGGGAGACCTCTGACAATCTGCGACACATGGTAGATTGAAAAGGGGCTTACTCTCTATGAGGGATGTTTCTTACGCCCTGTAAACCTGGGTTTCCTCATGTAAAATGTAGTTAATATTAATACCTACCTCACAGGAATGTCGTAAGCATCAAATAAGATGAGACATGACAAAGGTGCCCTGGAATAGTAAAGCTCTCTACAAAGAGAGTCGTTTCCACAGGGGAATAGTTCACATGGAATGAATGAAGGGCAACAATTTAAAACTGCTGACTAATTTCTGTAAATGCTATTCCACTTAAACTAAGTGATAATATCTGAATTTCGAAATGTTTGAGAAAATTGCTAATTATTCTTTACAGCAACCTCCCCAAAACGGAACCATTTTCTGGTTACATAAATGATCCGCCTAAAGGCAAAATGCCAGAACATGAGACACAGCAGGTGATGCTACTGGATATATTCAAGGAACACTTCAAACGCCAGGCAAGTCATCTCCTCAAAACCCAGCCACCACCTCCTTATGGTCCACTGTAGGGTTACGTTTGTGAATTACCACCGCGTACAAAAGTCCTATCCCCTTGTACCCTCAACCCCACTCCTCAGCGTGTGCCTGTGCACACATGTGTATACACACACACACACACACACACAGAAATGTCAGGAAAAGGAAAAGCAATTCTAGCTAGGCCAGTTAATTGAAAGCATCTTCCACCTGCAAGTTATTTCTAGCTTTCTGAGTCTTCCAATCAATAAAATGTCCATAACAGAACTTTTTCTTAGAGTTGATACTTGTAGATGAACATGGCAATATTAAAGTACACAAACATGAACCTCAAAGGATGATAACACTGCTACAGAAGATCCTTCCCACTCTCGGTGGCTGTGTACTGAACGCACCCCTGAATCAGTCATCATCCATGACGTATACAGCAGGCTTTCAAAGCACTACAAGGCCAGCACATACATTTCCTAAAGATACACATCTCCTAAGTGAGCGGTGTTTTCAGTAAATACCATGCCAGCCCGGACCTCAGTGACAAGCTGTGTCAGACCACTGGGGAGACCTATGGAATCATGAGTTTCCACTTCGAAACAAACATAGAATTCATTTTTCAAACAAATATAGAAAGAGAACTAAGTAATCATGAGTTTTGATTTACAAACACAGAAAGATACTTAAAATGTTTGTGGCATAAATAAACAATGTTATATCGGACATAAGAAAAGAAAGAGCAACAGAACAGAACTGATGACTCAGAAATAAACCTCATTATATATAAAAATGTAATACGTGACAAAGAATCCATCAGCAGGAAGGAAAACATTAATAAATGGTTTGGCAAGTACTAGCTAGTAATTTGTGTGTGTGTGCGTGTGTATGTATACATACACACGCACACACACATATGGATGTATATATGTGTTTTACACACAAATATATCTGTAACAAATATTTGTTATGTGGATGTGTAAAATTCAGGCACCCCATTCTAGATATACAAAATTAATTTCTGACACCATTTTATACTAAAAAATATAAAAATAAATCAAAATTGAAAATATCTCAGGCTCTAGAGGTGACACTTTCTATGCTTAGAAACTACAAAGGAAAAGAGGCACAGGCACCTACATAAAAATGTAACACCTCGTCTTCCCTGGTGGCGCAGTGGTTGAGGGTCCGCCTGCCGATGCAGGGGACACAGGTTCGTGCCCTGGTCCGGGAGGACCCCACATGCCATGGGGCGGCTGGGCCCGTGAGCCATGGCCACTGAGCCTGCGCGTCCGGAGCCTGTGCTCTGCAACGGGAGAGGCCACGACAGTGAGAGGCCCGCATACAGCAAAAAAAAAAAAAAAAAAAAAAAAAGTAACACCACTGCATGTTTGAAAAAAAAAAGACTACGAAAAATATTTTTGCTAAATATGAGTTTTTGTAGGTAAATTGGTAAAAGAAGCATTAACTCAAGAAATAAGCAAGTCATAGATAAAAAGCCCTCTTGAGTGTCCTGTAGAAAAAGCTCCTTAATTGGCCATCCTCCGCCCTTAGGGCCCAGGCTATGCTTTCCCTTCCAGTCTCATCTCTTGCAGCCGGGATTCCTGCCACACCGAACTACTTAAAGCTCCTGACAGGTGAGTCAAAGCTTCCAAAAGCCCTATGTCTTTGTGCTTTCACTGTAGTGGAGTGGCCAAGCTCCCCATTCTCCCACCGGAAAATTCATCTTTCAAAACAGTGCAAGCCTCACCGGTACCAGGACACCTGCCAATGCCTACCTGTATCCCCATATGCTGACCTGCCCTGTCCAGCACTGTCCAGAAGGGCTTTCTATGGTGACGAAGATGTCCCGTATCTGTGCTGTCCAGCATGGCAGCCACTAGCCACATGTGGCTATGGAGCACTTCTCAGTAGCCAGTGAAACTGAGAAAGTTTATTTTAATTTTATTTTTAATTTTACTTCCATTTCAATGTCTATATTGGGTGGTGGCTCCCCACATTAGACAGCACAGCCATCTAGACTGAGGCCTTCAGGAGTTCCCTAACTTTGTCTTATTTATCTCTGTGTCACCATCACCAGCCCAATGGCAGGTACATGAGTGGAAACTTGGTAAATGTTTTTGAAATGAATAATTTTAGGTTATCAATTATGAACCAAACACTCTGAGTACATTCAATGTATCATCTACCTGACCCTTAAGATGACAGTATGAAATACCACTTTATAACCTCTGCTTTACCAATGAGGAAATGAAGGAACTAAGAGGGCTGAGCAAGGTGTGGGCTAAATGTGTCCCCTCTCCTGCCACATTCATATCTTGAAGCCCTAACCCCAATGTAATGGTGTTTGGAGATGAGGCTGTTGGAGGTGATTAGGCTTAGATGAGGACATGAGGGTGGGGCTCCCATGATGGTATTAGTGCCCTTCTAAGAAAAGGAAGAGACTGAGCTCTCCCTCCCTCCATCATGTGATGACACAGCAAGAAGGTGGCCGTCTGCAAGCCAAGAAGAGAGCCCTCTCCAGGGAAATGAAACTGCTGGTGCCTTGATCCTGGACTTCCCAGCCTCTCGACTGTGAGAAGTCAATGTTTGTTGTGTAAGCACCCCCCAGTCTATGGTATTTTGTTGTAGTAACCTAAGCTGACCAAGACAACTAACTTGCCCCAATCACACAGCTAGTAAATTTGGGAAGGGATTCTAAGCAATAAGCCGAAAGAATAATTGTGGATATTATGTTGATTTCACTATGCTTCCAAGCTTTTTGTGATACAGATGTGGGAACTTTCTAATTTACATTTCTTTCTTAAGTATCTTTATATTAACTTTTTTATATTAAAGTATAACATACATACAGAAAAGTGAATTAGATAGTTAAATGAGACAACACAAAGTGAACCCCAAAGAACTACCACCCAAATCAGAACCAGCACTCTGGAAGCCTCCTCCAGTGCCCTCCCACACACCCCCAACCGTCTTCCCTACAGACAAGCTCTCCTCTGACATTTTACACAAGAGATTTGTCTTGCCTATTTTTGACCTTGATAACAAGTGAACTCATACACTGTGTACTCTTGTCTGTCTGGCTTCATTCACTCAACACTGTGAGGTGTGTCCCTGTCATTGTATTCAGCAGCAGCTCTACTGATTACCGTACAGGATTCCACTGTAAGAATACACCACGGGCTGCTCATCTGTTCTCTTACTGAAGGACACCTGGGGCTATTAAGAATAATGGTGCCATCCACTTAATCTTTCTAGACTCTAGTTTTCATGTCTTTAAAATGGAGATATGATTTACACCAAAGTGTCGCTTAAAGTATTGATCAGGATAACACACAGGGTGGGCAAGGGGGGTGAAGGGAGTCAAAAGGTACACACTTCCAGTTACAAAATAAACAAGTCATGGGAATGTAATGTATAGCATGGTGACTATGACTATAGTTAACAATACTATATCGTGTACTTGAAAGTCACCAAGAGGGTAGATCTAAAGAGTTCACATCACAAGGAAAAACATTCTGTAATTGTGTATGGTGACTTATTGTGGTAATCATTTTTCAGTGTATACAAATGTCAAATCATTATGTTGTACACCTGAAACTAATATGTTATATGTTAATTATACCTCAATTTTTTAAAAAGATAAAAGATTACTGAGCATGTAAGAGGGAATAAATACATGGTAGCTCTTATTCAATTAAAAAAATAATAATGGTGCCACGAACATCCTGGTATGTCTTTTGATGCATGTATGTGCCACACTTCTGCTGCTTATATTCCTAAGAAAGGAATTATTGGACTATAGGACCTGCAAATAGTTAAATTTTGACTAACAGTTTTACAAATTGGTGTACCCATTTACACTCCCACCAGAGTATGAGAGTTCTAATAACCTCCAATGTTGTCAATACTGATATTTTTGTCTTTTTAATTCTAGTATTTGTGGGGTATGTTTATTGGTACTTCATTGTGGTCTTGTTGCATTTTCCTGAGGACAAATGGGATTGAATATCTTTTCTTTATTTATTGGCCATTTGGATACTCTTTTTTTGTGAAGGATATGTCAAGCCTTTTGCCTACATTTCTACTGAGTTGTTGTTACTGCTTTTTAAATGTTTAGTTATTTAAATATCTGGATATAAAGATCTTTATCACCTGCATTTTACAAATATCTTCTCTCACTCTGTGGCTTGCCATTTCAAACTCAATCATCTTTTCCTAATAAGCATAATTTCCTCATTTTAATGTAGCCCAGTATTTTCTAAAGAGACTGATAGTGACTTTTTAATATCATATGATGAAATTTCTACTTTTAGTTATGTCACTTTTTTCTTTATAGCTGTCTTTTTTAGTTACCTATATATTTAGAATAGCTACCATTCTCTCTTTACCTCTAGCAATGATCCTTATCTCTAGGTCTACTTAGATAATAGTGACATAGTCACACTAGCTTTCTTTTGGTTAATGTTTTCATGGTATATATTTTCAGCCATTATTGTTCAAATATTGCACCTTTCTCCCTACTACCTTCCCTCATTTTCTGGGACTCTAAATACACGTACACTAGATTGTCTTACAATGTCTCTTATGCTCCTTTCTGTTTGGCATTTTTTTCTAATTGCTTTTAATTTCCATGCCTCAGCCTGGACATTATTTTAATCTATTTTCTAATTCACTATTTCTCTCTTTAGCTGTATCTAATCTGCACTTATGCCTACTCTTGAGTTCTTAATTGCAGTTAATTTTTTAGATCTGGTTTTTTTTATACTTTCTTATAGTTTCCAGTTCTACTCCTTTATAGTTCTAGCTCCAGTCCAATTCTCCAACTTATGCCTGAATATAGTAATCACAGTTATTTTAAAGTCTGCGTTTGATAACTCCAATAACAGGGTAACCCCACTACATGTTCCATTTCTTTTGTGTTTTGTCTCTTGGTGTTCAGTCAATTCTTGTGTTTTTTTATACTTAATTTTTTTTTAATTGAAGGCTAGAAACTATGCATGAAAACTGTTAAAGATAACTTGAGACTCTGAAGAATGCTATCTTTCTCCAGAAGGGATTTTACTTTTGCTTCTAGCAGGCAGTTAGAGTACGGAAGATTGCTTAATTTAATATGAGATTGTGCTAGGCTTCTGTCTTTGCAAGGGCTGGCCTATTTCCAGCTCAATCATATTCCTAGATTATAAGCTTAAGGTATTCCAAATAAAATCATGATGTGTTTATTAGCGCCCCTCTTTTTTTGGTGGGCTCTGAACTGCGTTTTTATTCTCTGCCACCCATGAGTCTTCTAGAAGCTTGGCTCAGCTGGAACAAGCATATGCTTCAAGGGGAAATGTGGTGCCAACAGTCAGGCTCACTCCTCTGGGATCTGGGATCCACAGCCCTTATTGCATTGGTAGCTCTCCAGTGCACTTTGAAAACAGTCGTTTTTTAAATTATTATTGAGGTGAAATTCACATAAAATGAAATGAACTGTTTTAAAGTAAACAATTTAGTGGCATCCAGTACATTCACCATGTTGTGCAACCACCACCTCTATCTACTTCAGAAACATTTCCATGTGTGCAAGAGGAAATCTCATACCCATTAACCAGTAACCTCACTGCCCCCTCCCCCAGCCCCTGGAAATCACTAATCTTCTATTTCTATGGATTTACCAATTTTGGATATTTCATAGAAACGGAATCATAAAATATGCGACTTTTTGTATCTGGCTTCTTTTGCTTAGCATAATGTTTTTGAAATTCATACACACTGCAGCAGGTATCAGTACTTCATTCCTTTTTATGGTTGAATAATATTCCATATTACATATATATCATAACTTGTTTATCTATTCATCTGCTGATGGACACTTGAATTGTTTTCACCTTTTGGCTGTTGTTAATAGCACCACTCCGAACATGCACGTATAAACACAGGTTTTTGTTTTGCTTTGGCTTTTTTTTTTTTTAGTTTTTCTATTTTCAGCAGGTGAATTCTTTTACAACAAATCAGTCCACCACTGCCAGAAGAGCTCAAATTTAAATTTATACTTGAAAAAATACAATAGAGAAAAAATTGATCCTGAACTAGTTACTAACTGGAAGGCTTATTCTTTAGAGTATAAAACAAATACTCAACTTCAAATAATTCGACAAACATTTGGAAACTGCTTTGTTGGTGCTTTTTTAAGACTATAAGCTTTCCTTAGGGCTAAATACGGAAACAATTAGTAGTGTAAAAACCAACTCAGCCCTAGATACATATGCTATACAAATTAAAATATGAAAATTCCCTTTTACACAAAAAATAAAAAGATAATCTTAAGTAGTTCCCCCTTTATTTCTCAAGCTAAAAATGCCTAGTTTTCAGCTATATGTTACTCCTACATTTAAAAAGTACTACAGTGGCTATAAGGACACTGACGTTTAAAAATTAACATTTGACAGAAAAGAAATAACATCTTAACACAAGGAATATTAATTGGGCACAAGTAAACTAGATTCCCGGCCCAACTGAGAAGCTTATGCATAAGAATGATGAAAGCTAAATGTAAACTTTATAAAAGACTATAAAGTTTAAGAGGAATATGAAATAGAACTATGAAAACAGACTTGCCCAACAAAGAAGAGAAAGATGGTTATAAGACTGTGCCAGATGACTCTGGTTAATTCCTGAAAGTCTAGAAATGCGAAAGTAGAATAAAGAAATTACAAGTGTAGAAATCTGACTTCACAGCTTATCTTATTACTCTACACCCACACTATTGAAACAAGTGCCAGGTTCATTTGAAAAACACAATATTAAACTATGATCACTTATATGGATTCCCATTTTAAAGTAAATAAAACTATCTCAGATGCTTTTCAACATCTTAAACTGAAAGTTTTAGTAGCCCAAGAAACCCACTGCTTATTTAGTCTCTAGTGAGAAAGGTAACAGGGATTAAGCAAAACCCTTGGCCTTTTTGTGGCTTTCTGTGCCTCGATTTCTCCAATAATAAATTCCTTTTAATTTCTGGAACTGAAGACCCCATACAGGATGTTTGGGAGAAACTCGCAGTTGTGTACTACATATGCTAGTAAGAAAGAGAAATGAGCAAAATTATTTTTAATATAAAATGTCAGTGTTTTTGTTTCCTCCACACTATATCCCCGAAAAACTCTAACCTTCTTTGTGATATACCAACTACTGGCTTTAAAAAGGGTAAGGGGCTTCCCTGGTGGCGCAGTGGTTAGGAATCCGCCTGCCAATGCAGGGGACATGGGTTCGAGCCCTGGTTCAGGAAGATCCCACATGCTGCAGAGCAGCTAGGCCCGTGCGCCACAACTACTGAGAGTGCGCTCTAGAGCCCGCGCACCCAGAGCCGGTGCCCCAAGACGAGAGAGGCCACCGCAATGAGAGGCCCGTGCGTGGCAATGAAGAGTAGCCCCTGCTCACCGCAACTAAAAAGAAAGCCCTCGCACAGCAACGAAGACCCAACGCAGCCAAAAATAAATTAATTAATTAATTTAAGAACAAAAAAGGGAAAGAAAACATTCTTATTGTTCTGACTAATATCATAAAAACCAGAGGATAGAGATATCCTTCTTTTACTAAATCCTTTAGGAAAACATAAATACATTTTTAATGAAGTCAGGCATGTTTAACAGTAAATCAAGCTTTAATTTTCATATTCTCAGAAGCCTGCGTGCACACGGGGTTGGATTAGGGAAACATCCTTACTCCTGGGAATACGGGACCATTGGATAAACAGGGAGGTGTGGGTCAGTGGTTAGGCATCCACCAAAGTTGCTTTTCTTTTCAGGGAATAAGGTGGCTAAGGCCCCAGGCCATCCCAACTCGATGCCTTCTCCCCGGAACACAGTCCAAGCCCTTGCCTTCTGTCCTAGGGATTAGCCGACCCAAGTACTGGCCCCATAGGCCACAGGAGCCTCTGCTGCCCCTCAATCGGAAGCCAAACCCTGCAGCCACGGAGAAGGCAGCTGCCTCCTGCACCCAGGCTCACTCTAGGCTGCTCTCCCAGGGCACGCGGCATCCGCCTTCACTGCCCCGAACGGCCAGAACATGCAGCTTGGCGCCATGGTGATGTGAGCCTGGGAGTCCATCCAGTGGTTTGACCGCCTTCCTCCTCCTGGGCACCCACCCTGTTCCTCTGGTCTAAAGCCACAAGAATCTGATCCCCTCAATTCTCCCTCAACTCAAACTCTGCTCCTATAACAGCCCCCCTTACGGGGAAATATATACATCTATATACCATATAGATATAGAAAGTCATGTCATATTCTTATAGCACAAAGGAGCGAACTAGAACTACCAAGCAGGTGAAGTCACATGCCACCCTGAAATAGTAACAGATGGGCCCCCTCTTCCTTCTCCACTCTTCCCTCCGGCACAGGGTCCCCACTCAGGCAGCTGGGCGTTCAGCACCACCTCAGGATCGGTGTCCCAGAAGAAAGCAGAGACAACCGGGTCAATCCTTGGCCTTGGGGTTTCCAAAGCCTCCGGGGCCACAGGTGGACATCTGATGACGGAAAGATTAGCCTAGCACTCGGCATACCCCCTCCACCAACGTTGCGGGGCGGGACAGAGTCTCAGCACGGAGGGAGGCGAAGGGAAAGCCAGGCGTGGGTCGGTACCCTGGTCCCCAGGACATTGCTCTCTCCCTTCGCGCGGGCCACACTGGGCACCCAAGGCCTCCAGCAGCAGCTCATCAAAAGGCACGGGCGCCCAGGAAAGGGAGAAAGCCACACCACCACTTTCTCAGCTGTGAGTCAGACATCCCTAAAGACTCCTAGAGATAACAAGCGCATTTGGAGGCAAAAACTAGGTCAGGACAGAAGTCAGAAAAATCTTTTTTATCTCCAAGTAAAACACGTAGCCAAGGGAAACCCATATTACAATTGTAAAAGGGGAAAAAAATCACCTAAAAAAAATCAAGTTGACTTTCAGGCTCGCAAGCGGGGCTGGAGCTGACAGGGGTGCCGTGTGCTCCACCTGTTTTCCTGCCAACAGCGCAGAATTAGGGAACAGCAGAACACCTAACAAAGTCTCCCTCGGGGGCTTAAGGAACACAGGGAGAAGCAATGCCGAGTCGGAGCAGCTCTCTTTATTTCCCTAATACAAAATCCGACCTCAGCAATCATGTCTGGTCTTGAGGCACCGCCCAGAAGAAAAGCAAATGCAATTATAAGCACGTCACCTCGGCCTCAGCATCCAAACATCTGGAACGTTACAAGAGGTCATCGGAGAATAATCTGTGGGAATTTACACAAAGGGCTTGCCAGGAACAGCACAAAATTCAATAAGCTAATCAAGCACGTGATCATCACTGCTGTCAGCAGAGTTGCTTACACAACTCCATAGATGTCTTCGAGAGAACTTGAAGAGTATTTTAAAACCAAAACTTGAAGGATTTTGAAACCAAATCCAGAGCAGGTGTTGGTGAGGATGCAGAGCAACTGGAACGATCGCGCACCGTCAGCGGGAGGATGAGTTGGTGTCACCACTTTCAAAACCTATTTGGCAGGCTCTCCTAAAACTAAACCCTACAACTCAGCAACTTCACTCCTGAGTATATATGAAGACAAATGAGTACAAAAAATTATGTACAGAAATGTTCGTAACAGTATTATCCGTAATAGCCAAAAAAACTGTAAATGGTCCAAATGTCCCTCAACAGCAGAATGGATAAAGTGCAGATTATCCGTCCAATAGAATATCTCACAGCAACGAAGAAAAAACTCCGAACGTCATACGCTACAGAGATAATGCGCAGCTAAAGAAGTCACACAGGAGAACAAACCCTGTGATTCCATTTACACAAAGTTCAAGCACAGGCGAAAAGCTTCTATGGTGATAGAACAGTGTTACCTTGGAGTATGGGAGGGCTGGGCAGAAGCACACCCACTGGAGTCCTGGAAATATTCGATACCTTGAGGTGGACTGTGGTTACACAGACATACATATGTGCAAATTCACTGCGCTATACATTTAAGATCTGTGTATGTAAGTTATAACTCAATATAAAAGTAAACTTTAAGCAAATCACATAACCCATTCACCACAAGGATTGGCCTGTTATTGTCAGCATTAAACAGCCCCTCCCTGTATCCTTAGGGTACAATGGTGAGTGAAACAGAAAGGACCCTTCTCTTTAGAAGCATAAACTGGAAAACAGACACAAGAACACTAACACAGACAACCAATTAACGAGTACGCAGAGGGAGGAAACACACAAAAACAGGATGCGACAGTAGAGCGACATGGAATAAACACCAACAGTCAACACCTCCATCAGGGACAACGTCAGGCTGACTTTTGTGCGCAATTAATCTATCGTTTACAGGCATGTGTGACAGATTTATTTCATTTTCCAGCACGCACCTTAACTCAATCATGGCAGTTGGTAGAATCTGGGGTCTAATTCTGTTAACTCCACTCCTGGGAAGTGTCATCTGTTAGTATAAAATGTGCTCTCATAAGCCTTCAGTGTTCGCTGCGGTTAAAGTTTACATCCATAAATTCCCATTTCATTAGTCCAACTGACTAACAGCCATCCAGGCCTGAAGTCAAGGAATCATGAGTTACTTTCTGCAGAGAAGCCCCGTATAAATAAGCTGCATCTCCCAGAACCGTGGCCATCATCATCTGGGAAACATCGCCCGCGAGGGGCAGCATAGGGAATGGACATGGTAAGGTCCTTAAATGACTTATCACCTGAACCTTGGCTTCCTCATTTGCTATATGGTGGAAAATAGGGCACATCTTTACAGAGTTACTGCAACAGTAAAAACAAGGTAACAGTCATTGGATGGTGGATGCCATGTGGGCGGCCACCAGGTCTATTCTGTTTCATCTCTGTGTGCCCAGCCCAATCACACAGCAGAAATACCATAAACACATGTCTGTGGTGGTTAATCTTGTGTGTCACCTTGGCTGGGCTATGGTGCCCAGATGTTTGGTCAAATACAAGTCAGTCTAGATGTTGCTGTAAAGGCCTTTCTTAGATGTGATTAACATTCATAATCAGTGATTTTAAGTAAAGCAGTAATGTGGGTGGGCCTCACCCAATCAGTTGAAGGACTTCAGGGCAAAGAATGAGGTTTCCCAACAAGGAAGGAATTCTGTCTCAAGACTGCAACACAGAAACCCTGCCGGAGTTTCCAGCCGGACAGCCTGCCCTACAGATTTCAGACCTGCCAGTCCCGTCTATCCTGAGCCAATCCCACGAAATAAGTCAATCAGTCGAAAGAGAGAGAGGGAGGGAGGGAGGGAGAGAGAAGACATACTCTCACACTCACACACACACACACACACACACACACACACACACATCCTGCTAGCCCATTTCTCTGCAGAACGCTAATACATACATTGAGTAATGAGTAAAAATTAGTAAACATAAAGCACCCGGAACCATAAGGAGTTTACAGTAAACGCACGAAACAATGTTACAGCCTTACCTCCTTCCTCTTTACTTGGTTAATTTCCCACTGTGCTGAAGATATGCACTGATTTGTGTGTATCTCATACTTTAAGTATTAAAACCAGCTATAATATATGTATTGCCTGCTTACTAGGAGTCCAGCACTGTACTGACCAGATTACAGGAGAGGACGTAGCACAGAGTGTTGGTTCCCTA
The DNA here is from genome assembly GCF_963455315.2 of Globicephala melas. NCBI lineage: Eukaryota > Metazoa > Chordata > Mammalia > Artiodactyla > Delphinidae > Globicephala > Globicephala melas. The sequence goes on along the minus strand of NC_083331.1, from coordinate 6,000,847 downwards.
TTGCCACACCAACACTACAGAACGAAACCCCAGATCCCAGTGGCTCATGACCCCATTCATCGTCCAGGGCACACGTCTGCACGTTCACTGAGGCACCGAGTCCAGGTGGGTTCGGGTCTGTTCCGGGTCTCACTCTGGGGCCACGGCCATGGGGGTGGCAACTCCAGGGCACTTCTTCTCAGTGAGGCCCCCATGAGCTTGAGCCCAGCACACAGCCCGTTCAAGCCTCCACCTGCATGCCCTCCACCTGTGTCCCCTTCGCTGATGTTCAGACTCACCACGTGGTGAGTCACACGGCGAGTCATGTGGCGAGTCACACGGCCACGCCCAGCATCAAGGCCAGGAGGAGTGTGCTCCCCAACCAGGCGCCACGGCCACAGTGTGAAGTATGATGCCATAACAGGGGGCGAAAAAGGGGACTCAAGTATTCAATCTACCGTGAATACCTTGTCCGAAGTCACAGAACAGCCAGTTAAAACTAGGACCAGGTCCACTGGACTCCAGGTCTGCCGACCTGACTGTTCTAATTCTTCTAAAACAAACAGCTATAAAAAGGCAGTGAGTCTCAGCCGTACTAGCAGGAGTTACTGCAATTACCTTTATACTTTTTTCAGTCAACTGTAGCCCCCGAGGTGCACCCCACCCCAATCCCGTAAGTACCTTATGGTTCCCAACAAGAGTGCCCCCCGCCAGGGGCACTGGAGTTAACACTGGCCACCGTTAACTGTGTCCAGCCAGTTTAAGGTGTTCCAGATCCCACTCCACTACAGTCAATGTTCCAGGTGGAATTCCACGAGGGGAACAAAGCAGGTACTCAAAAACCAGCGGTTGAACTAAAGTAAAAATCGCTGGTCTTATTAAAACCTATGAATGCCTGAGGGACTAAAATAATCTTAGATATGTGAGATGTTCTTCTTAGTGAAGTTGCCAACCATTTCTCTGTACACTGAGTTCTTCTATGCACTTCCACTCTACCTTTGGTTCATATGAAAACGGAGAGACCCAACACTGAATCTCACCAGGAAGGAAACCAGAAGTGCTATGGAGAACTGTGCCTGGCTCCCATTCCTGGCCCCAAAGGGAGACAGCAAGGCAGGCGAGGCTCCACCCACCACCCAATATTCTCCATGCGCTAAGTCAACGCACCCAGCCCTCAGTCTGCCTTCAGGCTAAATGATGAGAAAACTGCTGGTCAATTACCCCTGGACAACCACATTTTACTGGATAAAACACCACATCAGTTTTCTCAAAGACAATCTTCTATTTCATACATAATTTCAGTTATAAACCCACCTATTTTTACTACATCAGGCTAAACAAGTTATTCTAAAGAAGAAAAATTAAAGGTCACAGCCCATAATCATTTTTTTCTTGGAAAGGTTCGCATAGAAAAAAGAGGCGGCTCATGGCTGAGCTGGACCTTCGCAATCTCAGTGCATCCTGGGTGGTGCTGTGTCCCCTCCACGCCCTGCCCTGCTACATCCTCGCTGCCTCTGCTTCCCCCTCCTCCATCCCACCTTCCCCTCCACAGCTCACCAGACATTTCTTCATAAGCTCTCGTCAGAGCACAGAACTCTCCTCCTCAAAGCACACGACGGCTCCCAAAAACGTACACGCTCCACGGCAGTGCCCTCACCTCCCCAGATCCTGCGCCTCTCCTCCAGACTCAGCTCCCACCGTGGCCACCTTTGTAGCCCAAGCAGCTGGCACACACCTGGCACCCAGAAGATACGCAAGTGTTTGTTGTCGAGTGAATAAATGTGAGTGCCCAGACTCATTTCCTACTAAATAAAGCTCTCTCCCATCACCTATATTTACCAAGTTCTCCCACTGCTCCTCGAAAGCAGTATGGACTCTCTCTCTCCACACCTCTGCTCATGTCGGGCTGAATCTCAGCCTGGAAGGACCATTCCATCTATTTTCTACTCATCAAACTCCTTATTTCAGGCCAAGCTCAAATGTCAAGTTTCAGGACTTCTCAGATTTTTCTCTTGAAATCATTTTATCTCTGTTTGGAACTGATTTCCTATTCCAAGTGCTCTGTATTATTGTTTATCTGTCTGTCTCTCCATTACAGAGAACTTAAAAGTAGAGTCTTAAAAAAAATACATCTTTATATCTTCTTGTGCTGATTTAGCACCATATTTTTCAGACAGTAATACATAAAAAATATTTACTACATAAAATCTCAGGCTGCTGCAAAATTCATAAATTATTCTTCTATTTGCATCAACTAAAAAATAATTTTATGCTATACATGCTGCACATTTAAGTAGAAGAAAATCTCCTGACTATAAACACTACAACACCTAGTTATATCCCACAAGTATAACAAAACCTCGATTATCTGGTACCTTCCCCCAATATCTTAGTAAAACAAGAAACTAATAAACCAACAAAGATCAAAATCCCATTTACATCCACATTGCAAAAACAAACGAACGAATATACAACAAACAGCACACGCAAAACTAAAAAGGCCTTAACGGTCTTCGGAAATCATATTCTAGATCTACTGTTATTTTATCAACTAAACAACTTCGCTGATATAAGTCTCTCGCATCAGATTCTGTTTTTCATTGCAGATTGTACTATGATTTTTCAGTATATTTTTGTAAACATGATTTGTAGGGGGTTACTAGACGAAATTTCAAATACTGAAAAGATGGCTGACAAACTATTTTTATGAACGAGGTTAATTCAGAATGCATGAATCAAGTACAAAAGTCAAGTCTAGAACTAATTTTGTTTTTAAGTAACTTAGAAAAAGAAACCAGAGTGAGACAATAAGATGCCTGCCACTGGCTTCCACACCATCTGTGACTGAGTTGACGTGATTAAAACATGAAGGGGAATTTACCTAATTAAAATTAAGTACAAGTTGTCTTACGTGATTAGCTCTCTCCTTCACACTCCTGGGCCCCGTAACTAAATGCCCTGGTGACGACGGCTCTTCTACACAGCTGTCATTTTAATGGAAATAGATTTCAGTAAATTCAACAAATTTCTGTCCACCACCAATTCTGAACCCATGTCAAACCCATTTAACAACCAGAAGAGCCATTATAAATTTGTCAGCACTTTAATTTCCCTAAATGCATTTAACTGATTTTTCATTACTCATTAGGTATTATCGTCTCTTAATAACAAAGTACGACAAAATTCACCATCATAAAATCTCACTATTTTTAAAGCCGTACCTTTCAGAAACAGATTAGATGGGGATTTGTGTGTTCAATAGCTAATTTGACTGTTATTATGAAGAGCATAATAACGAGAGGCTGAAGAGAATTCCCACCTTGGGGAGGGAGGGGGAAGGGGGTAGCATCACATGTGGCAGAAAACAGCAAACAGAGCAAGGCTGTTTACCCCCCCAGAGCAACGCAGCATCAAACTAAATATCAGTGCGCGCCATTTTATTAGGCATCCGGAGCATCAAGATCCTGGTGACGGATAACAATTCCAAGGTGGTCAGACCTTGTTGTTTTTTTTGTGGTACGCGGACCTCTCACCGCTGTGGCCTCTCCCGTTGCGGAGCACAGGCTCCGGACGCGCAGGCTCAGTGGCCGTGGCTCACGGGCCCAGCCACTCCGCGGCATGTGGGATCCTCCCGGACCGGGGTACGAACCCGCGTCCGCTGCTTCAGCAGGCGGACTCTCAACCACTGCGCCACCAGGGAAGCCCGGTCATACCTTTAAGTCTTTATTTGAATTCCCGCAGTCATACCTACTTTCTTTTGGTTTCACCATAACAATAACCACCCACCACAGGAAAAGCTAACACCTCCTACGTGTTTGCTAGCAGCAAGATACTGTTCTCAGTGCTTTTCATCCACTGTTCCATTCCATACTCACAGGACCTCGCCACAGAAGCGCTCTATTCCCCCAGTGTGTAAACGAGACAACCGAGGTGCAGAGGTGAGGTCACTTAGCCAAGGCCCCAAGTTTGTCAACAGTGGAACCGGATTCAAAACCGACCCGTGGACTCAGACCCAGGTCCTATGGAAAAGGTAGTTTCCCCCAAAGCGTGAGGGGCCCTCAGTGTGGGACAAACAAGACCCACCCCAGAGAGAAATGGGAGGCCCAGGGGATCACTCAGATGGCAGTTAAGATTTTGAAAACATAGTGCTAGATATTTAGAAAATGTTTAAGCAGCTTAAAAGTAGCTGATATTTAGTATGTCTTCATGAAGGACAACCAAATGTTAGTTTGTAAAACATTTAAATTGACTATATGTTCACCCACTGTGTGTTAGTATCAAACACATTTTCATTTGTCCAATGAAAATATCAGTCATCTAAAACAGAAAATAGGGCTTCCCTGGTGGCGCAGCGGTTGAGAGTCCACCTGCCGATGCAGGGGACACGGGTTCGTGCCCCGGTCTGGGAAGATCCCACATGCGGCGGAGCGGCTGGGCCCGTGAGCCATGGCCGCTGAGCCTGCGCGTCCGGAGCCTGTGCTCCGCAACGGGAGAGGCCACAGCAGTGAGAGGCCCACGTACCGCAAAAAAAAAAAACAAACCAGAAAGTACAGGAACTTAACCAGGAATTCATTAATTGTTTAGTCATTAAATGCATAGAACCAGAATCAATATATTTCAAATTCTTTCCTTAAGGAATCTTCAGTTCCATTGACTTCTGCAAAGTTAGGGATGGTCAACAGCTTCTTAGGTCAGAATAATTAAGCACAACATTCCAATTCTGGGTACAATGCAAAAATGATCCAAAAGTGCCTTACCTGACCCAAACCATTCCAGGACCCAGACGCAATCCAGGCCTCTCTCATCTCCCTGTCCTCTCATCATTAGAGAAAGAATCTGGGGCTTCCCTGGTGGCGCAGTGGTTGAGAATCCGCCTGCCAATGCAGGGGACATGGGTTCAAGCCCTGGTCCAGGAAGATCGCACATGCTGCAGAGCAACTAAGCCCATGTGCTGCAACTACTGAGCCTGTGTTCTAGAGCCACGAGCCACAACTACTGAAGCCCGCACGCCTAGAGCCCGTGCTCCGCAACAAGAGAAGCCACCACGATGAGAAGCCCACACACCACAACGAAGAGTGGCCCCCATTCGCCGCAACTAGAGAAAGCCCACCACAGCAACGAAGACCCAATGCAGCCAAAAATAAATAAATAAAATAAATTTTTTTTTTTAAAAAAGAATCTGAGATAAGGACAATGAATGAAATTATTTCCTTTATAGCACAGTATATAATGGAACCGGTCTTACTAATGGAACACATCTTGCCTGAGAAGGCAAATTTGGTGCTGGTTTATCTTTCTGAGCAGAAAGCGATACAAGTACCCTTTTTTGAAAAAAAAGAAAAAAAAAAAAAAAGGCCATCAGGTAGAGATCTCATCTACTTCTCCACTAATTCCCACTAATCTTAAAGTGATTTCCACACTTTTTCCATTCTTTTTCAGTGCCCAAAGAATTACTTTGAGATAATCCAAAGATAGTTCCCTGGCTGAGGGCTACTGGGCACTGCTGCAAGTGATTGAAACTGGGAGACCAGATGGCCACAACCCTCCCCTTCAGGCAGGACAAGCACTGACCACAGGCATGGTGCCACAGAGCAAAGGGCACACTAGCTTAGCCCCACGTCCCCACAGAGGGGCCGCAGCAGCTCCCTCCCCTTTATTCTCTATGCATGTGAGCTTAGACTTTTGTCTCCATATTTTTAGAATTAAATGAATCCACACCAGCAAAATAAATTCTACTGGAGTTTTTACCTTGGTCAGATACATCTGTACCCAAGAGCTAAAGGATACTGCTTGCTTGCAGGGTAACTCTCAAAGCTTTTCAAGCAAAAGGGGGGAAAAGCAAGTACAGAAAGCGAATGAAAGCTAAACAAAAAATATATGAGTCTGGTCAACATGGCATGGACTCTTTTCTCTGTGCCCCTTCCACTGAAGTACAACTATAAACCCTGGAAACAAAGCAAAAGTCAACCAAGGCAGAATTCTGAAAGGTGTAAGGCAGAGGAAGGTTCGTGGTTAGGGACCCTAGGACTGAAGGAACAACAGAGCAGCACGGTGCCTTAGGATCTCCTCCCAAAAGCAGAAGGCGGCCCAGGCCTGGCATTTCCTGATTCTCACCTAGCAACAGAAGGCAGCGCAGGTAGGCGCATTCCTCCCCTGAATCGAAAGGGAGTACTGCTGACAACACCACGTGAGCCAAGCAAGGGGGACTGATGGGAACCCTTGCTGACAGTAAGCGGCCGGTGGAAGCCTTCTCCTCCCAGTCAAGTGAGAATACCAACCTCCACAGAGAAACATAGGGGGAAGGGGGAGATGGCTCCAACAAGGGCAATTCCACCACAAAAGTACCTGGAACACCCCCAAGATTCCCCTCTCCACCTAGAGGGACCACGGAGCCAGGCAGCACAGGTTAGAGGGACCTTCCCCACAACAACATCGAGCCTCTGTTTCCATGGACTGGAGACTCCCTTCCCCATCAAGAGACATTGGGCATCTGGGCAATACCAGTAACGTGAATCTCAACACAACAAACAGCCAGACACAGGAAGAGTCACTGTCCCTACGAGCCAGAGATACTCCTCCCCCATCTAGAGGTGCAAGGGGTCCTGGCCTGAGGCCCGGAAGCTACTTCCGCCCCCTCAGGCAGCACCAGCAGGGACCAATGTGAGCCCCAGTGGCACCAGATCATTAAGCAGGCTTCAAAATTAAATGACCAATGGAACCACAGCCCACAAAAGTAGGCCAGGATCTGTGTTCTAAACCTAAACAGTATGACTGCCTTCCAGAATAAAAGATTTAAACAGAATTTAGAAACTCTTAACATAATAGCCAAAATATCCAGAATACAATGGAAAAAATCACTCGTCAGACCAAGAGCCAAGAAAATCACAACCTGGGTGAGAAAAAACTATCAACTGGCACCAACCCACAGTGAGATAAATAAGACGCTGGGATTATCTGACAAGGATTTTAAAGCAGCCGTGATAAAAATGCTTCAACAAGCAACTAAAATTTTTCTTAAATGAACTGAAAATATAATAACAGAAATAAAAATCGCAGTGGATGGGCTCAGTAATAAAGTGGGGATGACAGAGGAAAGAATCAGCGAACACAAGGACAGAACAATAAAATTTACCCAGTCTGAACAAGAGAGAGAAAAATAAACTGAAAAAAAAAATTAACAGAGCCTCAAGCACCTGTGGGACAATAAGAAAAGGTCCAACCATTGTATTTTTTGGAGTCCTAGAAGAACAGGAGAAAGAGAGTGGACTGAAAGAGTATTTTAAGAAATAATGGCTGAAAACATCCCAAATTTGGTGAAAGACATAAATTTACAGAATCGAAAAACCAATGATTTCCCAAGAAGATAAACTCAAAGAAATCCACACCAAAACACATCATAAACTTCTCAAAACTGAATACCAAGAAAAATCTTGAAAGTAGCTAGAGAGAAACAATAGATTACCTATAAGGAAACACCAGTTTGGATACTCATCTGAAACCATGGAGGCCAGAAAAAAGTGTTGAAAGAAAAGAACTGTCAACTGCAAATTTTTTATCCAGCAAAACTATCCTTCAGGAATGATAGATAAATAAAGACATTCTCACATGAAGGAAAACTAAAACAATGTGTTGCTAGAAGACCTACCCTTAAAAAATGGCTAAAGGAAGTTCTTCAAATACAGAGAAGTCATGATGTCATAAAAAAAAAAGGAATCTTAGATGAAATGGACCAGTTCTTCAAAAACCACAAACTACCACAACTCAACCAATACAAAAGAGAGAATCTGAATAGCTCTATAACTATTGAAGAATTTAATTCATAAGGTAAAAACCTCCCCAAAAAGGAATCACCCGGCCCAGATGGTTTCACTGGAGAATTCTACCAAATGTTTAAAGAATTAACACTGATTTTATACAATCTCTTCCAAGAAAATAGAAATTGAGGGAACAACTCTCAGCTCATTTTAAGAGGCCAGTATTATCCTGTTACCAAAACCAGACAATGATAGTACAAAAAAGAAAAAATAATATAGACCAATATCTCCTGTGAATTTAGTCACAAAAATCATCAGGAAAATATTAGCAAACTGAATCCAACAGTGTATAGAAAGAATTATACCATGACCAAGTAGGATTTATTCCAGGTGTACAAAGCTAGTCTGACATTTGAAAAATCAATCAATGTAATCCACTATATAAACAGACAAAAGAAGAAAAATCATATAAATTGATGCAAAAAACAGCATTTGACAAAATCCAACACCCACTCACGACAAAAACTCTCAGCATTTTAGAAGCAAAGAGAAACTTCCTCAAACTGATAACGAGTACCTACAAAAAATCTACAGCAAACATCATCCTTAATGGTGAAAATCTAGATGCTTTCCCTCTGAGACCAGGAAGAAGTCAAGGAGGTCTGCCCTCAGCACTTTTACTCAACATAGTAGTTGAAGTTCTAGCCAGCTTAATATGGCAAGAAAAGGAAATAAATCTGGATTGGAAAGGAAAAAATAAAACTCTCCCAATTTACATATGACATGATTTACTATGTAAAAATTCCCAAGGAAACTATACACACACACACACACACACACACACACACACACAAAACACCTCTTGGAAATAAATTCAACAAAGCTAGAAGCAAGATCAACACACAAATATCAATTGCATTTCTATATGGTAACAAAGAGCTTGTAGTAACCAAAATTAAAAACACAATACCATTTATAATCTCTCCAGAGCAAATGACATATTTAGGTATGTACCTAACAAAACGTGTATGGGATTTTTATGCTGAAAATTACAAAATGCTGGTGAAAGAAATCAAAGAAGATCTAAGTAAATAAAGACACATATCATTTTCATGGGCTGGAAGACTCAACATAGTAAAGATGTCAATTCTCTCCAAATTGATCTAATTCAACTACCATCAAAACCCTCACAAGTTTTTTTTTGTAGACATAAATAAGCTTATTCTAAAATTTTCATTAAAAGGCATAGGATCTACCATAGCTAAGACAATCTTAGGAAAAAAAGAATAATGTAATAGGAGGAATCACTCTACTGGTTATCAAGACTTACTATACTGCTACAGTAATCAAGACAGTATGATAGCAGCAGAGGAACACACACATTCATCAAAGGAACAGAGTAGAAACGCAAAAATACATCCAGAAATAGACACAAAAATATGTCCAGCAGGGACCGGACAACAGTGCACAGGCAGACCTCAGAGATAGTGCAGATTCAGTTCCAGACCACTGCAATAAAGCAAACATCACAATAAAGTGAGTCACACATATTTTTTGGTTTCCCAGTGCATATAAAAGTTATGTTCACACTATACTGTAGTCTACAGTGTGCAATAGCATTAGTTCTAAAAACACAGTGTATATACCTTAATTTCAAAATACTTTATTGCTAAAAAATCATCTGACAATGCAGGACTGATATAAAGCTTCAATCTGTAAAAAACCCAGTATCTGTGAAGCACAATAAAGCAAAGTGCAATAAGACAAGGGATGCCTGTAAAAGTAATTTGACGGAGGAAGGGGAGCCTTTTCAACAAATGATGCTGGAATAATTGGACATCCATAGGCAGAAAAATCAACTTTATCCTAAACCTCACATCTTATACCAAAATTAAGTTAAGATGGACCATAGGTTTAAATGTGAGACATAGAACTATAAGAGTTTCCTTTTTTTTAAAATAGAATAAAATCTTTGGGGTCTAGGGCTGGGCAGAGTTCCTAGGCTTAAACTAAAAGCATAGTCACATAGGAGAAAAAAACTGATAAATTGGACTTTATCAAAATTAAAACATTTGTTCTGTGAAAGACTCTGTTAAGAGCATAACAGGATAAGCTACATGTCTGTGATTTGCAAACCACATATTTGAAAATGAATTAGTATCTAGAATATGTAAAGAACTTCCCAAAGTCCATGGTAAGAAAACAAACAAGCCACAATTTTAAAATGGGCAAGAGACATGAACAGACTTTTCTCCAAAGAGGAAATAAAAGATGGCAAACAAGCACATGCAAAGATGTTCAACATCATTCACGATAAGGGAAATGCACATTAAAACCACAATGAGATATCACAACACATTTATCAGAATGGCTAAAATGGAAAATAGTGACAATACCAAATGCTGCTGAGAATGCAGAGAAACTGAATCGTTCATACCTTGCTGGTGGGAATATAAACCAGCCACGCTGTGGCACAGCTGGGTAGTTAAAAAAATAAATAAATAAATATGCAATTACCATACAACCCAGAAATTGTACTCTTGGGCATTTATCTCAGTGAAATGAAAACTGACATTCACAGAAAAACCTGTACATGAATGTTACGGGCTGTCTTGAGTTCTACCTATTTCTAAATTCATATGTTGAAGTTCTAAGCCCCAACATCTCAATATATGACTATATTTGGAGATGGTGTCCTTAAAGAGGTAATTAAGGTTACATTAAGTTATTGGGGTGGGCCTTAATCCAATGTGACTGCTGCTCTAATAAGAAGAGAAATTTGGACACAGATACACACAGAGGGAAGACCATGTGATGACACAGGGAGAAGATGGAAATTTACAAGCCAAAGAGACAGAAAGAAGAAACCAACCCCACCAACACCTTGATCTCAGACTTCTAACTTCCAGAATTACAATAAAATAAATTTCTGTTATTTAAGCCATCCAGTCTGTGGTACTTTGTTATGGTAGCCTAGCAATGAACATTCAGCTTTATTTGTAATAGCCCCAAAATGAAAACTACCCAGGTACCTTTTAAACAAACTGTGGTACATCACCACCATGGAACACTACTCAGCAGTATACAGGAACAACCTACTGATACAACAATCTGGATTAATAAGCAGGGAATTCAGCTGAGTGAAAAAAAAGCCAATCCTAAAAGGTTACATACTGTATGATCACATTATGTGTCTTGAAATAACAAAATTATGGAAATGGAGAACAGATTAATGGTTGCCAAGCGTTAAGGATGATGGGGGCGGGGGGGGGCGGTGAGTGGTTATAAAAGGTCAACATGAGGGATCCTTGTGGTGACGGGACTTCAGAATCTTGACTGTGGTCGTGATACATGAATCTACACATTTGATAAAATTTCACAGAACTGGACATACAGACACAAATAAATACAGGTGAAAGTGGAGAGATCTGAACCAGATCAGGGGGCTGCACCAATGCCAACGTCTTGGTTGGGATGCTGTACTATAGCTTTGCAAGACGTTATCATTGAGGAAAACTGGATAAAGGGTACATAAGATCTCTATTATTTCTTACAACTGCCTGTGAGTCTACAACCATCTCAAACTAAAAAGCTAAATCATGCCAAGAGGAAATGTGTTTATTGCCCAGAGAAGTAAAACTGAGACATTACCCCGCTGGACCAGGGTGGGTGCGGTAAGGATTAAAGAAGTGTGAATAAAGGGAATCTGAACTCTTCGCCAAAGAAAAGGTGTACATCTTCATCAAGTCTGTATTATTTTATTACTATTCTCTGTAACCACCCACATAGTAGGCAAAGACAGGCATATACCTCATTTTATTGCACTTTGCTCTATTGTGCTTCAGAGATACTACATTTTTTACAAAGTGAAGGTGTGTGTCAACCCTGCATCAAGCAAGTCTATCGGCGCTATTTTCCCGACAGCATTATTTTTTATTTAAGGTATGTGCATTGCCTTTACCTCCACAGTGATTTCTATTTTGCTTTTTTATTTGGAGTGATAAATCCCTTCGAGGCATTTCAGCCAAAGAGGGCAGTTCTGGTACAACCGTGGACTAACATGCTAATGAGCGCCACGTCCCCAGCTGGCACGGCATCAGCTGGTACTTTCTAAACTGCATCATTTGTTTTCCTTGGAGAGCTAATGCCTGCCATCAGTAGAGATGAAGGAGTTGGCCGTGCACAACGCTTTGCATTGTGTCCAGAAGAATAACACACTGTCTTCGGTGTCACGCTCAGGATGGAGGACAAGTCACCGGGTGATGAGAAGGGCTCTGGCCCCAAACAACAACCCGGGATGCCTTGGGATGGCAAAAGTGAGACAGAGAAAAGTGTTGAAGTTTTGATAATGCTTCTGGTCATACCTCTTACTCCTCATCTGTAGAACTCAGTAGAACCTAGTCAGTTTGGCTTATTCACCATCCCCGAGACCAGGGAAGGCAACCTACACCGGGGCCCCATGCTCTGCTGTCATGGTCTGGAAATTGTCAATAGTTTTTTAACGAGAGACCCCACCTTTTTATTTTGCCCTCGGTCCTGCTAACTATATAGCTGTTCCTGCTTCAAACACATCTTATACTACCCCCTCACCCCCCTTCCCCACAAAACTGTCAGGGCATTCTTACAGAATGCCTCCCACTTCATCACTGCCTCTCAGAATCCTACCACTTACCTGAATATCAAATAAAAATCACACCTCTTCCCTGACCATCTCAGCCTAACGTCTTGTATCACTTATTACCTACAAAATTATTCCAGTAATCAATCATATGCTGCACTGCGACACTGCTGATAACACATTGATTACGTTTTCTTTTGTCATCTCCTTTCACGCATGTTTTTGTCCTGGATCCAAAACAGAGTAAAAGTCAGTGGGGGCAGAGAACACGGTCTCACACGGCCCTGTCTGATGGAAATGCCTACGGTGGTTAGAAATGTTCTGTATCCCTGCTGCCTCACAGGGTAACCACAGCTATCGTAGCCGTGATCACCTGAAATGTGTCTGGTGCAGCTAAGGAACTGAGTGTTTTATTGTGTTTCACTTTAATTCATTTAAATTTGAATTTACACGTGCGCTAGTGGCTAGTGCCTTAGACAGTACAGGTCCAATGCTGCTACGTAGCTTTCCGGTACACAGACCGGAAACTAGCTTAACTAGCTAGTTTCCTAGCTAGTTATTTGATTTTCCTAGCTAGTTGATTTGATTTTTCAAGAACTTAACACTCACCTTCATGGACCTATAGAAGGTCAATCAACTTTTTTAAGGAAAGAAGTTTTCAGTGAGTTATATACTAAATCTCCCTGCTGCTTAAACTATTCCTGGTAGGTAAACACAGTCTATTAATATTATTTAATCTAAAGGAATGAATGTAATGCTCTAACTGCTTGAATTAATACTGGGGAGTTATGTGGTTTCAAATTTAAGATATCTGTGTATAATTTTTTTTGGATTACAGACCTCTTCAAAATATCTTTCTGTATCCTAAAACTTTAACAGAAGCACAGCTCATTATTGCACAAATGAGAAAAGAAACAAGCCAAATAAACCCATGAAATATTGCCTAGGACTCTTAGCTCAGCACAGTAAAATGCTCTTCTGATGGGGCTGCAGCCTCAGAGACCCATGAACCACATACTCGGGGGATCCCACTGTATTTCAGACCTGAGAGGTACGAGAACCTCACTGGGACCACCTCCACATACAGATATGAGCTTCTTTCTCCTTCCTCCTTTGTTTTTCTAAACACACCTTGGCCCACGCGAGGCTGACCTTCAGCTGCTGCGCATGGGTGATTTCTAGGAGAGCCAAAACTCACAGATGGATTTCGAGCTCTTTGAAATGCTTCCATACTGTTCTTGACCTTTTCTCTGTTTTAAACTGTTCTGTCTTAGGAACTTCCTTTATTGCTACAGGACTCTGGCCTCCAAAACTGATATTAATCATAAACTAACCAATTCGCTCATCTCTCCAGGTATCCAAGAATTTTTGTATTTAAATGTTAAGCTAGTTAAAAACCCAAATGGCTCCAAGTTTCCATACATAGGACGTACAATGTCCCAGGCTCCAAGAGTTTTTATTATTCTTAAGCAAAGTATGTCCTCCCCTTTACTAGAATCTGTCATACAAGCAGACCCCAGTTTCACCTCAGCCTGTCTCTATCAGACACTTACACGCCAAAAATGCATGTCAGAACCAACCTCAAAAGGGACTGGCACAGCATTCCTATGTAGTAATCACATGTTCTTGAACCCTCAGGTGTACTTTTACAAGTCTTTGTCCTAGTGGGGCTGTATTAGTCAGCTGAAGTCACCACAACAAAATATCACAGACTGGGGAGCTTCAACACCAGAAAGGTATTTTCTCACAGTTCTGGAGGCTGGGAAGTTCCAGATCAATGCACCAGAAAATCTGGTTTCTGTTAAGAGCTCTCCTCCTGACTTGCAGATGGGCCTCCTTCTCACTATGTCCTCACAAGCCAGATAGAGAGAATAAGCTCTCTGGTGCCTCTTTTTATAAGGGCACTAATTCCATCATGAGGACCCCATCCTCATGATCTCATCTAAACCTCACTACCTCCCAAAGGTCCCATTTTAAAATACCATCACACTGGGGGGTTTGAGCTTTCAACAAATTAATTGGGGGGGAGGGGGGAATGACACAATTCAGTCCATAGAAGGGACAGTAATAAAGAGGGAAGTTAAATAGTGAAGAGTGGCCCCAAAGAAGCAAATGATACAACCTTAAAAGCTCTCGACAACCTCTCACTCTACGTGCCTTCTCCCCATCACTGAAAAACAAAGTGTGACTTACTTGCTATAAGTGCAAAATCCCAAGTCTTGAGGCAAAATGATGTCTCTCTGGATCCTCGCTTGACAATAAATTTCTTTGAGTCATAAAAATTTGCAAATCTGCACATGGCAGAAACTATGCCTCACAACTCGAGGATAAAAATAACTATAATCATGTTCTATTCACATGGAAAGTCTGTTTAACCTATCTTCTCATTTAGCCAGCTGTAGCTTTAAAAGCCATTTGGAGGGTATCTCCATAAGCATACAGTCTCTCTCCGATGTTCCTGAAATCGAAGCTCCTCTAGGGAACCAGCAAAACACAGCGTCTCGGGAAGCCCTGTGCTTCATGGGGCACTTCTATTCCTATATTTCAGAAAGAGGTTCAGAATTCCTCATTATCAAAACCAAAACCGTAGAAAAATTACCAGGCACCCCAACGCTAATAGAAATGGATATAATGAACTTGTAACTCAGCTCACACCAGGCAGCAACATGACTCTTCCAACCACAGATCAAATTAGTTGACGAGTGGCTTTACCTTTGACTCTCAGGAAGAGATGACCATTCTGATTGTTTCCTTTGGTCACTTCCAATCTGTATCTGCCCTATGCCATTCCCTGTATTAAACTGTGCCCAGAAGGGATCCTGGAAGATCTCAAAGTACCACGTGACCAAGAATCATTTTCTTCCTGCTTCTGTAGGTTCTTAGACTTAGCAAGTAGCTTTTCCAACTGGTTTTTATCTGGTTTTTAGGATACTTGACTCTGACTCCACTCTGATACATCAATTGCAGGCTAAACATCTTCAGTGAGCCCCCTCCTTCACTGCCTAAAGAAGAAAGTCCCAACTTCCCCCCTGGCATTTAGGGACCTCCACAACCACCTGCTAATCAACCTCCTTACTGTCCTCTCCAGCCACGTGGATCGCCGTCATTTCCTGAGTCCACTCCAGGCTGTGTGGCCTGCAGACTTTTGCTTCTGCTGTGTTCTCCCCCTGGGAATGCCCACCGCGTTCAACCCCCTCCTTCACATCCACCAGCCCAAGTACCCGCCCACCTAAATCCCACATGCTGAATACACGTGGTCCCCGCCAAGAAGCCTCCTCTGCTCTTCTCTAGATGGAAGTTCTCCTTCCTGCGCATTCCTACAGAACCCAGCGAGCATTCTCCGGCAGCTCATCCCTTTCTGCCTTGTAACACAGTCCTGTTCATCTCAAGGCCATAAACTCCTCACTCAGGTCCCCCAACTGTCTGGACAACACCTTTTACATTGTAGATTCTTACAGAAATGAGGAGAAAAGGAAAAGAAGGCGAGAAGGGAGGGAAAGAGGTGGGTCAGGAAGGAGAATAACCAATCCTGTGGACACCCCCCATCCATCCACATCAGATGATTCAAAATACAATCTCAAATAAATTAACTAACGAATGAACTCAGAATCATCTTCATTCTGAAATAAAGATTAAAAAACACAAAGCTTTCAACTAATTTGGGTAAACATTAGATATGCTTTGCTATAAAATATTAGATGTGTCTTGGATTAAAATATTTCTTTACAGTGCGCCGTTGTTCTAAAAGGATGTTCAGCGGTTCTCTGTGCCCTTGAACTTGCTGGTCCTTCTGCCTGGAGGGCTGTCCCTTTCCTCTCAGCCTGGCAAGTGTTTCGTGAGACCTCAGGGCGGCTCAAGCACCAGCTGCCCCACGAAGCCTTCACAGCCTCCACACCACTCTGTAAACGCACAGCCCATGCATTCTCTAGGCGGGCATCATCACAGATGCTGGGAATATAAATATTAACGAGACAGCCCCTCCTCAAGGAGTCTGGGGTGTGGAGTTTGAGGGGTAAATAGATACTAGGCTACGGTAAGCAGAATCATATGTGTCTAGAAGTTTGCACAGGATGCTCCGGAAACGGGACGGGAGATCCTGGTTCCAGCCCAGTGGAGAGGGTTCAGGGGTTAAGGAAGGCTTCCCGGGGGGGGGGGGGGGGGGCGGGCGGGAATAACACCCAAGCTGGATCTTAAAAGAGAAGCAGGAACCAGCCAGACCAAATGGAACCTGCAGACAGGGGAGGGAGGCTAGAGACAAGGTTTGTTGTTATTTTTATTTATTTTGTCTTCTCCTTTGAGCACTGCACCTGTTATCTTTTTGTTCCCTTAGTCAAGAACTTACTATTGATGAACTCCCTATTATTTTTTTAAAATACCTTCCAATTCCAGGAGTCTATAATTCTGCTTTTCTCGTATGTGCATGTGAGGTTTTTTTAAACAGGTACGAAGCTTGAGGAAAGCTTCACAGTACAAAGCTTGAAAGATAAGAGTACACAGTGAAAAGCAAGTTCACCTGCCACCTGGTTCCCTTCCAGGGAGGCAACAATGTGTCTTCCAAGACTTCTCGAGATGAATGTTCCTGGCTCTTAATAGAAATACTGGCGTATCTGCTTCCCATCTGCAACTTTTGCATCTGAAAAGACATTGGCTGTTTCCAGGCTCAGGTGCTCCCAGGGTTTACAACACTCATTAGTACCAGCAAAACATATCCCAGGTGTCCTAGGACAAGTCTCTTCTCCCACAGCTTCCTTCCATGGAAAAGACGACATTAGACAAGCAAGGCAGCGGGGAGGGGGCTGCTTCAGAAGAAAATCTGACACTTTCAGGGCTGAAAGAAAGAGAAGATTCCGGGAGACACAACAGCTTTCCTCAATGATGTAAAGGACTGTGATGGAGAAGACAGATTAGATTTGCTCCCGTGATGTCGAAGGGCAAACGAGGACTGATGGGAGGAAGTTTTGGGCCCCATTAAGGCAGGCTCTTAAGAGTGTCAGGGGCTAAGATGCACTGAAATCCCCGGGGCCTTAGTCCCCGGTGATGTAGGAAAGGATCAAGCAGAAAAAGAAGGATGAGACCAGATGACAAGATTAATGCTACTCAAAGCAAGATCCCTATCCTGCTGGTAGAATGTAATCTAATTTTAGCTGGCATAAAAGGGATTTTTTTGACGGTTAAATATTTTCAGGTTTATTAGAAAAACATATAACTATGAATAAAGCGTTTGGTGAGCACTTACTATGTGTAAGATACTACTGCAAGTCTTCTCCTTTTTTTTTTTTCATTTAATCCCCACAAAACCCCGATGAGACACATACTATTATTATCCCCATTTTGTACTTGGGAAACATAGATGCGGAGAGATGGCATGCCCTGCTCCAGTCACCGAACCCGTGAAAGGTGGCGCTGGGACTGAACCCAGACAGTCCGGCTCCAGCATCCAGACTGCAACTTCACGAAACCCAGATATTATGCTTAAGATGAAGCTACGCCAAACAGAGGATATAATCTAGAGAAAACCTATTAAGTAATAGTACAGGTAGTCCTCAAATACGGCAAAAATCATGAATCCAGCGCTCAAATCACTGACATTGGAAATACACTTGCCTAGATGTTTCAACACGGTCCCTTCCAACCCATCTCCTAGAATTATAACCACCAAGAGCTCCTATAACTTAGGCCGTACTATGCTTACAGAGAACAAATTAGAAGTGAAGCTGCATGGCAAAAATAAAGGATGTTCCAGGGACAATGCCATGCTTTATAGTCTAATAAAAAGCTGCTACGTTGCATAGACACTTTGTTGCTTTGCTAAGTCCTCCAAAACAAACACTGGAATGCAGGTGTGGACAAGTGTAGCCAAGACCCTAGTTAAGTACCATCAGACCATCTCTAGCACCCTGCATCCCCTCACCCAACCTCCTCCAACATCTCCCACCCACCGCAGTCGAATATATATGCCTTCTCACACTCAAACTCCACTTAAGGGCAGAAAACACATGTACACGCTAAAGGGGGGCTTCAGTGAGGTCCTGCCAGGTTTCCATTTGCTTCTCTTTGGGGCGCTTTTCCTCCGTACTTCTGGTTGTTTATCATGCAAATGCTGAAAATCACAAATCAGAGCATCTTAGAGTGTAATGTTTTCCCCACGTCTCCCCAGGCACCAGGCACCCCTCTCTCCAAGAGGAAACCTCCTGCATCCTTTCCTTTGAAATGCAAAGCCCAGCACGAAGCACAGGGCACCGTTCTGTGTTTCACAGGCGTTTGCAGCACAGACCTAAACTGAAGGAAACAGGGAAGCCTTGCAGACAAGACACGCCCGCGTTCAGGGCGCACGACAGCTTTATGACAAAATCGGCTGCCCTACAACAGAGAGAGAGCAATTACTGATAACCAGGCGGCTCACCCAAACCTGTGATGACTTGGCTACCATTCGAAAGTCAGAAATAATGAGCATCTACCTGCAAGGCTGATGCTGGCACGGAAGAGAAAATGTTAAGGTACAAATGAGCTTAAGTACTCTGGGGTAGGCGATGGTGTCTTAATTCAATCATCTCTGCAAGCCAAGGGACCCCCTAAATGCCCCTGACTTTTCCCCCTTGACTGGAAAGCCACCGACATGCGATCCTTTCTTTTCTTGCTGAAGCCTGTCACACAGAACGGGGAGCATGTGAAGAGCTACCCCCGTGGGGAAGAGCCGAAAACAAGTGAACAATGAGCCTGTCACCTCCATCATCACAAAGAATTTAAAAGAAATTAAAATAAATGGATTCTATGAAGCACCGTTGGTAAACACTAACTACTTCCAAGTAGATTCTTGGTTATCAGACTTCACTATCAATTACACTTTTTCTTGGGGGAGGGGATGTCCATTTATCACTCAATTTTATTTCTTTTTCTTTAATCAATCTTTCCAAATCTTTTCTTTAATCCAAGGATGTGGTGATCCCTTACCCTTTGCCCTAGACATTGACAATGCAATTGTAAAAGTGAAGGATGAGAGCCAAAGGTTGAAGCAATTCTCTCTCAAAATATCTCTTGCTGAGGGAAGAGATATGGGGACATATATATAGGTATAACTGATTCACTTTGTTATACAGCAGAAACTAACACACCATTGTAAAGCAATTATACTCCAATAAAGATGTTTAAAAATATATATATCTCTTGCTTTTCAGATTTCACAAGGCCTGTGCAGGGCCTTCAACCAGAATAATAACCCACAGTACCCCCTTATTAAGATGCCAAGGGCAAAATCAGAGGGATGGGTTTTCTTCATTTGATACATTCTCATTCTGTACGGGACATGACTCTCTCTACTTTCATTGGCCTATTTAAAGCGTTTCCATCCGTGTTTCAATATCTATTTTTATTCTGCTCATGAAACAGTTATTTAGTAAAACTCTAAGTTCCAGATAACATACAAGGCACCAAGGAAATAAGGTCTAGAAGGACTCAACCCATTAAGAGCACAGAGAAATATGCAATGGTCAGTAGTACGAACCAATCATGTTAATAAAGAAACGGACAGCATTTTATAGGGCCGCAGGATTCATTCATTCTGCTGCAGTAGACAGGGGTAGGGATAAATCGGTAGGAAAGGTTTTGCAGAAGAGTAATATTTGAGCTGTGTTTTGATAGGAAAGAGAGGGTAGAAAAGCAACAAGGAGAAATGCATGAAGAAAAGTAGAGCCCCAAGAACACAGACTGTACGAGAGAAATAGCGAAGTGAGAAGATCCTTCCTAGGGTTTAGAACACGTTAAGTGTATCACGCGTTTAGGACACGCAGGTGGAGATGCCTGGCAGGGAAGTCTGAATGTCCTGAGGGAGGTAAGAGGTGGAAATAATCACCCAGGTGACGACTGAGGCCAAAGGAAGAGACGAGATTCCCTGAGAGGGGGCGGTGTGAGAGAAGAGGTCCAAGGACAGACCTCAGAGGACACCCCGTCATGACCCTGCAGTCACACCAGCCTTTGCTCTCTTTCCAGAGCGCAGGAAGCTCATCCCACCCAGGGCCTCGGCACAGGCCGCCGTGGTCTGAAATGCTTCCCCACTTCCTTCTGCCCCACATTATTCAGGTCTCAGGCCTCACCGTAAAGGCCTCTTCCTCAGGGGGCCCACCCTAAACCCCTTCCCCAGTGCTCCCTCCTTCAGAGGGCATCGCAAGGTTGGAATGATGCAGTGGTACCTACAATCATTCATTCAATATCTGTTCCCCTCTAGACTCGCCTGCTTTGTCCTCTACGTCCCGCACGAGGTCTGGCACAGAGCAGGCTCTCAATAAATGTTTCCTGAGTAAATGAGGGAGGCCCTGTGGTCAGAGACTGGAAGTGACTCAAGAATTAGGAGGGTCCAGGGGGCCAAAGGGGCAAGTGCGTCAGGAGGAACGTAGTTGACAAGGAGGAAGCTACCAGAGAACAAGCACAATTAAAACACCAAAGAGGCCGAGTTCTAGGCAACCTAATGGGAGAGATGAAACGTCCTAAGGCCGTAATTCAATCAGCTCAACTACATGAATCAAAGCCCTTCAATCATGGCTTATTACCTACAAAATGAAGGCAAACTCCCCAGCCAGCAGACCAGGGCCTTCCTCAACCTCAGCCCCCACTGATCTCCAATTCAACCCCCCCTGTTGGCCAACGTGCCCTGTTACTGGATGCTCTGACTCTGTGCCCTGGACCACTCCAGACAGGCTGGCTTCCCAGCTTGCTAACCTAACAAAGCCCAGCAAATACTGGAAAGCCCAGGGAAAATGCCAGCTCCTCACAAGAGTCAACCTGATAATCCTGGACTGTTCTAGCCCATGGTGACCCTTCAGCTGAAGTCCTAAAGTCACTCACAAACTTCTCATACTTTTTACAGTTGTGTGCACTTTATCTCCCCTGATTTATCAGCAAGTTCCTTGAGAGCCAGAACCACATCTTACACTTACTTGTGCCTACTCAGAAGAGCTGCAGCGACGATCTGCACACAGGCGACACTCATTTCATCTTCAGCACCCAAAGATGAAGCTCATTCTTAACCCCAAACTGAGCTCCTGACCTGCCCCTCCAGGCTCTACCCTGTCTCAGCCAATGGCACTCACAACTCCATCTCTTTTCCACTCGGGCCGAAGGACTGGGAGTCTTTTTGATGCCTCTCTTTCTCTCCTACCTCACATCTAATCCATCAGTAAATCCCGTGGGCCCAATGTGAAAAACATAAGCAGAATCCGACCACCTAGCATCTCTACCACGACCACCCCGCTCCAAGCCTCTGTAATGTCCCACCTGTGTTACAGCAACCACCTTCCACCCACCTGCTTCCAGAACTGTCTCCCTTCTGCCTCTTCTCCACAAAGCCCCCAAGTGATGCTTTCAAAATTAAGTCAATTAAGATAACACTCCTCTGCTCAAAACCCTCCAGCCTCATACTACTCAGCCATAAAAAAGAATAAAATGCGATTCACAGCAACATGGATGGACCTAGAGATTATAACACTAGGTGAAGTAAGACAGAGAAAGACAAATACTGTATCATATGATATCACTTACGTGTGAAATCTAAAAAAATGATACAAATGAACTTATTTACAAAACAGAAACAGACTCACAGACATAGAGAATAAACTTATGATTACCGAAGGGGAAATGGGGGGGGATAAATTTGGGATTTGAGATTAGCAGATACACACCACTATATATAAAATAAACAAGGACCTACTTATAGCACAGGGAACTATATTCAATATCTTGTATTAAACTATAATGGAACACAATCTGAAGAAAACAGATATATATATGTATGTATAACTGAATCACTTTGCTGTACACCTGAAACATTGTCAATCAACTATAGTTCAATAAAAAAAATTAAAATTAAAAAAAAAAGACCCTCCAGCCTCCTCCAATCTCACACAATAAAGCAAAATTCCTAATGATGGCCTACAAGGCCCTGCCCAGTGTGGTCCCTACATTCCTCGACCTCACACCGGACCATCCCAGCCCGCACGCAGCCACCGTGCTCCAGATGCACCGGCCACTTTGCTGCTCCAAGTGCACAGAGAGATTCGCATCTCAGGGCTGTAAGACTTGCCATTCCCTCAGTCTGGAGTGTCCTTCCCCCAGAGGTCTGCAGCCTCACTCCTCCTCACCTTCAGGGGACCCTGTGAGGTTCTCCCTAATGACCTTATTCAAAACATCAGCTATCCCAGCACAGCCATCACCCTTCCTTCCGAACGTGTTTTCACAACCCTCACGACCACGTAGCATACATATATTTCTTACTTATTTTCCTTGATTTTGGTTTGGTTTGTCCACTGCTATATGCCCAGTGCCTGAAATAGTGCCTGGAACCAGTGAAGGACTCAATAATATCTACTGAATATATAACAAATCAACAGGTAATGTAGCTACTCTTTTGAAATATAATATTTAATATTCATCTCTAGGACTGATCCATGCAAATGTGTGCTGTCAACACCTCCTGCCTGTAAGGCAGGGCCATCCAGGGCGAAAGGTGAGTGAGGATGGTTACGAGGGACACACTCCTAAACCTGACCCAAAGCCTGCGCACGCTCCGCACATCACTGCCTCTCCCAAGCGAGTCTGGACCCCAGTTCAGGCACTCATCAGCTGCGCAACTTGGGAACAGCACGTTTCTTTCTGGGCTTCAGTATCCTCTTTTGGAGAACACTTAACCCCCCTAAGTAGGGCACGTAGAAAAGCATCTGCACAGTAGTGGGAGCACAGGCTTCCATAAATGTTGACCATCAATGTCAGCTCCTTTTCCTCCTTTCTATCCACAGAGGTAAATAAACACTGCTGACACTCTCCTCCTTGTTGGCCTTCTGGCATCACTCAGGGGCCAAGAACAGTCTTCAACCTAGTTGAACACAAAAGTCTGTATTTTCACCAAATTCTCTCTAATGTTTACCAGATGATGTATCCAAAAAAAAAAAAAAAAAAGAATCACTGTAAAGCAAGATAAAAAGCAAAACATGAATGACGCTTTTCTTAAAACACCCAAACCAAATCTATTAAGAGAAAGTCAACTATACAGAAATTTATTTATTTATTTATTCATTCATTCATCCATTCATTCATTTGTTCTTTTTTTCGTTCTTTCGTCCGGAAAATATAATAACCTGAAGTCAAAATCAATCACTGAGGGCTTCCCTGGTGGCGCAGTGGTTGAGAGTCCGCCTGCTGATGCAGGGGATGCGGGTTCGTGCCCCGGTCCAGGGAGGATCCCACATGCCGTGGAGCGGCTGGGCCCGTGAGCCATGGCCGCTGAGCCTGCACGTCCGGAGCCTGTGCTCCGCAACGGGAGAGGCCACAACAGTGAGAGGCCCACATACCAAAAAAAAAAAAAAAAAAAAAATCAATCACTGATAAATTTCAGTACAGTCATTCCAAGTGGTCTCTTACATTAAAAAAAAGGTGCAAATGGAAAATTCTATTAGACCGTAGAATTTTAATTCTTAAATTACATATGGGTGAAGAACCTAACAAAATGGCAAACTCTTCCAATAATTACAGCCAGTTTTGTCCAATTCCTGTACTCCAGGGAAATCTGGGGCTTGTATTTAAAAAATAAAAGAACTTTTTATTTTGAGATAATTATAAATTCATAGGAAGTAGCCAAAAAAATACAGAGGTCCCATGTATTCGTCACCCAGTTTCCCTCACTGGAACATCTTGCTAAACTACAGGAAAATATCAAACCAGAAAATTGGTACAACCTACAAACTTAATGCAGGTTTAACCAGTTAAATGCACACGTTTCTGTGTGTGTGTGAGCGGTGCAGTTCCACGCATTTTTCTTTATTACGGTAAAATATGCGTAACGGAAAATGTACCACCTCAACCATTTTCAGGCGGCATTAAGTACACACATGCTGTGTGCACCCGTCACCACCAACCCAAACTCTTATATTCCCAGACTGAAACTCTGTGCCCATCAGGTAATAACCCCTCAATCCTCCCTCCTCCTAGCCCCTGGCAACCTCCATTCTACTTTTTGTCTCTATGAATTTGACTACTGAAGGTACCTCCTATACGCGGAATCATACCTTTGTCCTCTTATTTCCAGCTTATTTCACTTAGCGTAATGTCTTCAAGGTCCATCCATACTGTAGCATCTCAGAACGTCCGGCCTTTTTAAGGATGAGTGATAGTCCGCTGGATGGATACACCACATCCACTTATCCATCCATTTGTCAATGGACATTTGGATTGCTTCCACCTTTTGCTTACTGTGAATGATGTGGCTGTGAACATGGGTGTACAAGTATGTGTTCGAGTCTCTGCTTTCAATTCTTTGGGATATATACCCAGAAGTGGGACTGCTGGATCATATGGTAGTTCTATTTTTAATTTGTTGAGGAACTTCATACTCTTTTCCATAATGGCTGCAGCAATTTATATTCTCATCAGCAATGCACAAGGGTTCCAATTCGTCCATATGCTGGCCAACACTTATTATTCCTGTTATTTTGATAATAGTCATCCTGATGGGTGGTTTTGATTTACTCTCCCTAATGATTAGTAATGGTGAGCATCTCTTCAATGCAATTTATAACACGTTTAGATTTGTGGAACCACAGTCTAAATCTCATCACTACCACTACAATACAGAACCGTTTGAGCACCATGGGGCTCCTCTGTGCTACCCCCCAACAGCTACACTGTCCCCCATTTCAAACCCCTGGCAACCACTAATCTGTTCTCCATCTGCATACTTCTGTTCCTTTAAGAATGTTGTATTAATAGATTATTTAACCTTTTGATATTGGCTTTTTTTCATGCAACATAACTCCCTGGAGATGCATCTAAGTTGTCACATGTATTGATCCTTTTTACCACTACAGCGTATTCCATGGTATGGCTATACCACAGCTGTTTAAACGTTCACCCATTAAAGGACATCTGGACAGTTTTCACTTCTTCTATATTCTGAATAAAGCTGCTATGAACATTTGTGTACAAGTTTACGTGTGAATGTACCTTTTCATTTCTCTGGGATATACACCCAATAGTGCAATTGCTGGTAAAGACATGTTTAGATTTATAGGAAACTACCAAACTGGATTCCAGAGTGGCTGTAGCATTTTACATTCTGACCAGAAAATATATCAATGATCCAGGTTTTCTGCATCTTCAGCAGCATTTGCTAGTGTCACTATTTTTTTAAATTAAGCTCACCATTTTTACCTTCAAAGTCACTATATTTTATTTTAGCCATTCTGATAGATGTGTGGCAATATTTTATTGTGGTTTTAATGTGCATTTCCCTGATGGCTAATGATCTGAACATCTTTTCACGTGCTTATTTGCCATCTGCGTATCCTTCTTCAGTGAAATATCCATAAAGTCTGTTCATGCTTATGTCCTCTGCCCATTTTCCAACTGGATATTTTGTTCTTTACTATTGAAGTTTTGTTTTGTTTTGTTTTTTGAAGATGTTGGGGGTACGAGTTTCTATTAATTAATTTACTTATTTTGGCTGTGTTGGGTCTTCGTTTCTGTGTGTGGGCTTTCCCTAGTTGTGGCAAGCGGGAGCCACTCTTCATCGCGGTGTGCGGGCCTCTCACTATCACAGCCTCTCTGGCTGTGCAGCACAGGCTCCAGACGCACAGGCTCAGTAGTTGTGGCTCACGGGCCCAGTCGCTCCGCGGCATGTGGGATCCTCCCAGACCAGGGCTCGAACCCGTGTCCCCCACACCAGCAGGCAGACTCTCAACCACTGCGCCACCAGAAAAGCCCACTATTGAAGTTTTGAGAGCTCTTTATATATTCTAGATAGTGTCCATTTTTTTGATATGTAGTTTAGAAATATTTTCTCCAGTCTGGAGCTTGTCTTTTCATCCTCTTAAGAAGACCTTTTGCAGAACGAAAGTTTTAAATTGTGGCTTGTCTTTCCATTTTCTCGTGTTGTTTTTTGAAAAGCAGAAGTTTTTAATTTTAGTGAAGTCTGATTTACTAAGGTTTTCATGGGTCACGCTTTTGATGTCATACCTAAGAAATCTTTTCCGTGCAAAGTCACACACAAAAATCAAACTGCTAGGAGTTTTACAGTTTTAATTCTTAAATTTAGGTCCACGATTCACTTTGAGATAATTTTTGCATTTGATGTGCGATAAGAGTCTAAATTCACTGTTTTGCCTGTAGATGGTTCAATTGTTCCAGCAACATGCGTTGAAAAGACTATCCTTCCCCGTCTGAAATACTTCGGCGCCTCTGTCAAAAATCAATTGACCTTAAATGTGCGGGTTTATTTCTGGGCTCTTTATTCTGTTCCATTGACCTTTGTCTGTCCTTAGGCCGATACCAAATTCAGTAACATTAAGTCCTCCAACTATAATCTTTGACAAAATTCTCTTGGCTATTCTAGGTCTTTCATCTTTCGTTTTTACAGGCATAGTCCTATAAAAATATATTAAATCAAAAAGCCAAATAGATAACTATAGTCTTTTCTAGAACTCCATATTTTATTTTATTTCTTTTTTTTTTTTTGCAGTACGCGGGCCTCTCACAGTTGTGGCCTCTCCCATTGCGGAGCACAGGCTCCGGATACGCAGGTTCAGCGGCCATGGCTCACGGGCCCAGCAGCTCCGCGGCATGTGGGATCTCCCCAGACCGGGGCACGAACCCGTGTCCCGTGCATCGGCAGGCGGACTCTCAACCACTGCGCCACCAGGGAAGCCCTAGAACTCCAAATTTTATAAAATTTCTCTCAACAATAGACCATACTGTACTCTTAACCATGGGTGAAACAGTCATCTTTCTCTCCAACTGTCCACCTTATCTTTTCATGTAACATAAATGCTTGAAACTTACTAAAAATAACCCCAACCACAATAATAATTTTAAAAAAAAAAAGCTATACACAGGAAAACAAAATCTGGAATAAAATACTCAAAACATTATCTGGGATTATTGCTGACTAGTATGACTAACATTGTTTTTCTTTTCCTTTTTATATATATTCCCAAGTTTTCCAAATTATGCATGTTACATCAAAATTTATTTTTCCTATTACAAAATCCATAGATTTTTTTCAATGTTTAATTTTCCTTTTCTTCTAACCTTTGCTTTTTGGTGGAGAAATACAGTGCTATGATCTAAATTATTAGCATGCTAATAAAATATTAGCAGGATATGTCAGAGTATTTACCAGGATTCCTGGACTCTGCTTTTCCATTTCACAAAATCCAAGAGAGAACAACAAACTTTATTTATTAATGCCTTCCTTTATTCATTTACTGCTATGTTTCATAAATATTCAGGGATCCACCTTGCTATATTTATTCTGTTCTTGATAAAATACATTTAATTTTTTCTCATTAGCCTGAGTGATCTGTAGTGAGAAACAACAAGGAACAGACAGGAAGGAAATGAGATTTCAATTTCACCAAGAGCAAATGCTTTTTTCATAATTCTTCAGAATGGGTGTGAGCTAAGCACAATGAAGACTGATTTCTTCCTTAAATCACAGTATTAACCAGAATGTGTTGAACAGAAATGTAAGACAAAGTGTTGGTGAAATAAAGTTTCAGCAAAGGTTGCCTAAATGTTTAATGAAATGGTGAATAGAGTCTTCTAGTAGCTGAACCTCGGTCTTTTTTCACTATGTCGGATCCTTCCTAGCACCATTTCTTTGCCTCAACCCCATGAGCTATCACTTCAGAAATTATTAGTACAAACAACTTCAACTCCTTGCCCCCCTTGGCTCACTGACCCGAGTCAATCCATCCACCTTTACCATCTCTGTTCTCCTCACAGGTTGTAGAGCGCTGACCCTGAAAACCACTTATCATGCTCATGGTGCCTGGATACATCCCAAGTATCAATGTCAACTGGGCACTCAACACTAAAGGGAAATTCTCTCCTCACTTTAGAATTTCTCACTCACATCAATTTTCAACCTCTGCTGGATCATCAAGGGACTCTACTGTTCAATGAAAATCATTTAAAACTCTCTCTTAAAACACACATAGCAATATACCTACCCAAGAGATATGCATCTCTCAAATTTGCAGCAAGGATGTTTCAAGAGGGAACTCAAGCAAGGGGAGCCCCCCATCAAGGTTTCATACGACTAGTACATAAAACAATGGGCCTGGAGAAGTCTCATGGCAACCAATGAAACAAACATTCCAGGAAGTAAACCCTACCCTCAACGCCATGACCCTGCATTCAGGTCTAAAATGTGAACTTCCTACTTGGAATTAACCTCACAGAGGAATATGAAAATGGCGGGGGGAAGAAAAGGAAGTCTTAAATAGTAATTAAACTTTGTTTCTCCCTGGTTCCAGAGATGTCCTGGGGAAAAGCCCATTCTCACCTGAGTTTTCCTATCCACCACCAGGCATTTGACGAAAATACATCATTTTGTAAGCCACAAAACTCAATGTTTCAAAGTATTCTGAACCATTAGACTAAAGGCCATCAAAAAGTAGGTTTGATCCTCATATACATCAATGAAAGTCTTTCGGAGCCACAAAGCATGCACCCTAATACACCAGCCATGACTCAAATGATTAAGTACAAACCTTGCACCATAACTAGAGAAAACACACAGACCACGCTCTATACTCAGCAGGTCAGTAGCTTCATTTCCAAGTGCAAAGGATCACATGTTGGGATGTGGTGAAACACAGGAGCCAGTACCTCTAAGGCCTGTGCTGCCTGTGAGGCAACAAGCACCAGGGCAGAGAATCAGCCAGGGCATCCGTTATCTGGAGGCTAAACATACTTAATTAAATATCAGAATTGAATTACAGTTTATTACATCAACAGGTAAAATACACATGTACCCATATTACTACAGATCAGTGGGGAAGCTTCTGAGCATGTTCTTAACAGATTCTTTTACTAAAGCAACATCATCACCGCCTTAGTTACAGGATTTATAGTAATCTCACACTAAATTCACCTCGTTTAACTGAACAAGTATCGACAAGTAATGTGAGATTTTACGGTTCCTACCATATGCCATCATTATAAGATGACATTCTCTGTTACACTTCCACTGGCTTACAAGTTATAAGTAATAGATCAAATTTGCTTTTTTAGTTTCATTCAAGATGAGCCCTTAGACTGGGATACGTTAGCAAAGTTGTCTAAACACATACCTCTCAAGTTGTTTTAGTTGTAAGTTATTTTTAATAATTCTATTAATTGTGAAATAGCAACAGGCTATTTACATAAGTGTTTTTAAAATAGCTTTTAAAAGTAAGATAATAATAAGCAAGGTATAAATGTTTATGTCCCAGGAAAGAAAAGAAAACAAAGAGTCTGAGAAATGATGCCAGAAGATGAAAGGACAAATTAATTTAATAAACATTTACAGACAACCTATTATGTGCCAGGCATTGTTCTAGGTACCAGGGACACAACAGGGAGTGTAGGGGATACTGTGTCGGTCATCCGCCCTCCTTCCTGATAAACTTGACTTTGTTCAGGTATTCACTTTTCCTCCAAGGCATCCCCCCAGGAGAAGCTGGCCACATCCCTGGCTCCACGGCTCACCCTGACTGTTCCAAGGACAATTCCATTCCCATCACCAAAGACGGGATCAGGAATGGGTCTGTGACTCCACCGAAGTCAAAGATCCACAAAGACCGCTTCCCTGGAACCTTTTGGAAAAGCCTTTCCCCTACTTTGTGGGACCCCCAGGAAGTCGTTTTCTCTTCCTCTAGACTGTGTGTTGAGTTGAGAGGCTTGGAGATGCTGCAGCCTTCTCTACGATGGCTTGAGGATATGGAGAAGGGGAGAGCCAAGACATTCACATGGGAATGGAACTGGCACCTCTAGATGATGTCACATTGAATCCTACCCCACCTTCTGGTTTCCATATTTACGTGTGCTAATAAATGTCATTACTTAACTAATCTCAACTAGGTGTTCTGCACAAGCATATGAAGGCAACTCTTCAAGGACAGAGTCTCTCTGCTTCAGAATTTATTATCTGTGGGGGAACAAAACACTGATCCAATGTCCAAGATGAGGCTCCTTAATTCTGAAGGAAGGCAGAGAAGAGATGAGAAAGGCTAAAACCCCCTCAAAGGAAGTCAGGTTTCAGCTGTTAGCGAAATCATTTAAATAACAGCATCTCACACAGACTATTATATAGAGAATGGATAAACAACAAGGTCCTACTGTGTACAGCACAGGGAACTGTATTCAACATCCTGTGATAAACCATAATAGAAAAGAATATGAAAAAGAATAGATACATACGTATATACACATAACTGAGTCACTCTGCTGTATAGCAGAAATTAACACAACACTGTAAATCAACTATACTTCAATAAAATAAATTTTTAAAAAATAATTTTAAAAATAAATAAATAACAGCATCTCAGGATAATAGTGTGTAGGCAGCTAAGAATCTGGTCCTTCCCGGCATTCTGCCACCTATGCAAGTCTCATCAATTTTTGAATTTAAAAACACTTTAGTTTTTTAGTTTGGGTTTTAGTAGGCAAAACAAGTGATGAATAAAACAAATTCTAGAACATTACAAATAGGAAACCTACAAAATAATCACTTTAAAATTGCTATAAATCTTTTTAATAAGAATAATTCTTACTTACTGATACATTCTTAATATCTATGAACAGAAACCAATTTTTTTCATTTAAAGATACAATTTTGGGCTTCCCTGGTGGCGCAGTGGTTGAGAGTCCGCCTGCCGATGCAGGGGACACGGGTTCGTGCCCCGGTCCAGGAAGATCCCACATGCCGCGGAGCGGCTGGGCCCGTGAGCCATGGCCGCTGAGCCTGCGCGTCCGGAGCCTGTGCTCTGCAACGGGAGAGGCCACGACAGTGAGAGGCCCGCGTACCGCAAAAAAAAATAAATAATAAAAAAAATAAAGATACAATTTTATCTTTCTTACTCCAAGTTGTTGAAATGATCATCAACATTTTTGAGGGACACCAAGTGCTCAATTATAGAATTCAGCTGAACAATTTTCTCCCTGGGAAGAAGTTAAATTCTTATCAATCCAACAGCATATACTTACCTATGGGATATTTTTTCCTTCCACAATAGCATAGACTTAAGTTAATCCTTTAAAATAGAACAATCACATGAATACAGAGCCCTCAAAACACAGGCTTAATAAAGCAGCAATGTAAGGGCATACCCAGAATAATAAAAACAAAACCAAAAAATGAATCTATTTAACCTAAGTTTTGAGTTTCCCTAACAAAGAACAAATAACTTCTACTGAATTCATTTATTTAATATATTTTTACTGAGCACCTATTATGTGCCATGTACTGTGCTACTTGGTGGGAATACACTGGCTCCTTCCTTCAAAAAATATTGTCTTGAGGTGGAGACAACAAAGTAAACCTCACAAATACATGTAAATTACAATTATGATAAGAACATCTATAAAAGAATGATTTGAGAGGTCCTACTTATCTTAAGATAATTGATACCAAATCAAGACCCCTCAGAGTGAACCCACTTAAAACAAAACTTTTTTTTTTTTTTTTTTTGCGGTACACAGGCCTCTCACTGTTGTGGCCCCTGCCTTTGCAGAGCACAGGCTCCGGACGCGCAGGCTCAGCAGCCATGGCTCACGGGCCCAGCCGCTCCACGGCATGTGCGATCTTCCCAGACCGGGGCACGAACCCATGTCCCCTGCATCGGCAGGCGGACTCTCAACCACTGCACCACCAGGGAAGCCCAAAACATTTTTTATAGTATGTAAAAAAAAAATAATTGACATGGCAGCCAGCCCCCAAAATTGCCTACAATGAACCATGACTCCTGGTATTCTTGCCCCTGTGCAGTTCCATCCCACAGTGAACCAGGGTTGCTCCTCTGTGACTAATCTGGTGGAAGTAACAGTATGTGACCCCTGATCATAAGGTCATAAAAAGCACTGCAGCTTCAACCTTGGCCTCTTGGACCACTAATTATTCCTTCTTATATCTCCATGCTTCCATTGTGGTCTGCTGGCAATACTTTTTTTTTTAAGTTTTATTTTGCCTGAAAATGTTTTTATTTTGCCTTTGTCTTAGAAAGACATTCTCACTAGATATAAAATTTTAGGTTGGCAGGTATTTTCCTTTAGCTTTTTAAACACGTAATTGCATTGTCTTCTGACTTTCATTGATTCTATCAAAAAAGTCAGCTGTCAGTTTTATTGTTACTCTGTGGAAGGGACTGTGTATTTGGAGTTCGTGAGATTTCTTGTGTCTATGATGTCTTTCATCAGATTTGGAAAAGTCTCAGCCATTAACTCTTCACATATTGGTTATGCCCCTCAGACCTTCCTTTGGATGCCTAATATGAATCTCAAAGTTACCATATCCAAACCTTTTGCTTTTCTCTGCCAAACCCACTATTCTCCAAGACTACCCCAACTAAGTAAAGAGCATCACATCTCCCAATACCTAAGAGTGTTCCTCAAGTCCTCTCTTTCCTCCACTCCCCCATCACATCCATCACCACAACTTTTTTTGTGTGTGTGTGGCTGTGCTGCATGTCTCGCAGGATCTTAGTTCCCCAACCAGGGATAGAACCCAGGCCCTCTGCACTGGAAGCACGGAGTCCTAACCACCGGACTGCCAGGGAATTCCCCATCAACACAACTTTTGAAACATATTCTAAACTTACCCATTCTTCCTCAGCTGCCCACCATCACCAGAGTCCACACCATTTGTCTCTTATGCAGACGCCTCCCGACTTGGCTCTCTGCAGGCTACTCTCCACGAATAACCACAGTCATCTTTGTAAACCATGAATCAGGTCACATGCTTCCTTCCCTTCCTGAAAATCTCCAATGTCTTGTCACCCTACTCTCTCTCATGAGCTGCTCCTACAAACCCCTATGTCTTTCTAGCCACTATCCTTGACCAATTGCAAATCTAACCAAACTTGAGAAATCCCAACAAATTCACAAGCTTAATCGCTATGAGGGGCATGGACGTCAACAGCCATGGCAACAACTGCGAGGAGATGGGAAACGGTCCAGCAGAGATCTTCACTGAAAAAGAGATGGGAGAGGCTGGGACGGGGCCATCCAGTCCAGTGGTCCTTCCCCGCTCCTCCCCTATCCCGTCATCTGCCTGCTTCTCCAGCTGAGGCCACTTGTCATCATTTGGAGAATGGAAATATTATCAAGATTGTTTTTGTTTTACAACTCAAACAAGAAGAGGTATTTCATTTGGACTCCTCCTAAGACCTAAGTTTTTTTTTTTAAGTAAAACTTTCAATCTAATCATAGTCCATATACTTTTTTCCAATGTGTATGAAGAAATCAGAGTCTGTGTTGGCCCAAGGGTGAACATTTTAAAGTAATTCAAAAACCTGATGATAACCAAAACAGATTCTGTATTGCACAGAAAACAGACACAAAACATACAGGGATCTGCTCCCTTAATTTTTTTGACACTAGCTCTTTTCAACAAAACCCTTTAACAAAACGGAAAAAGAGCCCTTCTTCACAATGATAAGCAATTTACAGACGGACCAATGAAGCTCCAGCCATTGTAAAATTACTTTTAAATTACAGCCATTGTAAAATTACTTTTAAATCACTTTCCAGTTAAAATGAACTGGAATTTACTAGCTTTGAAAGGGCTCTATGATCAACACCAATGTGAAGTCATCTGAACAATGAGCTACCCAGTTAAACTCACCGGAAGCTTTAATTACTTAGCTTTGAGGACATAGAAAGCCAGAGCAACTTAAGAGAGTTAGGTCCAACTAGGGTAGCAGTTGAAGCCAAGGTCAAGATTCTACAGAGCTCTTCAATGGCTCTAAATATTTCTTCCCTTTGAAAAGGATCTGCAGCTGATGTGCAGACGAGCAAATCAACACTGTGTAAACATTACAGCTGGGTGGTTTTGAAAGAGAAGTTGCTGGCAATTGTCCTGTACTGCACTCATGTTTACCAACCTCCTCCTTTCTGCCTGCACCCAAGAGCTAAAGAGAAACCAAGAGCACCCTACACCCACTCAAGTTACAGAAGGGGGATGCTGAGAGGAGTCCTAGAGATCACCCAG
The DNA here is from genome assembly GCF_963455315.2 of Globicephala melas. Taxonomy (NCBI): domain Eukaryota; kingdom Metazoa; phylum Chordata; class Mammalia; order Artiodactyla; family Delphinidae; genus Globicephala; species Globicephala melas. Next base: position 5,966,487 of record NC_083331.1, on the reverse strand, counting down.
CCCAGTGCTTCCCAGACTCTGGTCTGAAATAAAGTTCTAACCAGTCAGCCTACAGTGAAATTTAAAAAAAAAAAAAAAAGGATGACATATAGTGAACTCTTTATGAAGCTGAATTTACTCTGTCTCTAAAGGATCGATAGTCTGAGACTATAGCTTTCCTACCTTTCTAGAGTTAAAATATCCTTTCCTTCATGAACTCTCTATAGGCAACAAAAGCAAGAAAAGAATGACAGTGATGGTGGTAGGTGACTGAAGATTTTTTTAACTACTTCGTTGGCAAAATAAAAATTTGGAAGATTTTTCCCATAGCTCTCTAGTCCCTGAAATCCAAAAAGCTAAGAATGCACTAATTTAAACCCAATTTTTCCCTTTATAAGGCCTGAGTCCTGCTAATGGATGAAACTCTAGCACAAGGAGAAATATAAGCAGTAGCAAACCGCATGGAAGGGATACCCTGGGCAGATGGAAGCCAGGACCCACAGCCTAACACCAGAAGGGCCACCCTGTTCCTCCCCCTACAGCCCAACCCAGAAGGATGATAGAGAGCTTCCTAGAACTCCGGCATAAACGAACAGAAAACCACCAGTACTGTCACTGCTTACTGATGACTCTGGGAGAGAGTTAAACCACCACAGAAATACAGGTTCCAAGGCAAGAAACAGATGAATTTGTCATAGAGGACGACACTACCATAAGGTAGCAAATCACACATCACTATACTGCAGTGTGAATTTTCACCTGAGTCGCTAAACTGCACATCCAAAACTGCCTAGGTTCTTAATTTGAGAGAAAATGCCATCCTTCCGACTTCCATTTCCTCCTCCTATTTTCCTTAAAGCAGCCCTGTGCCCCCCTCACGTCTGCTACAGGTAGACAAAAATGAATGATTTGAACAGAAAGTGCTTTGAATTCCTTAGAAGTAGGCATGAAGATTATGTGGTCGTCGAATTATTTGCGTGGGTCTTTTCGGGATTCCCTTCAAAGGACTGTTAGCTGTCCCAGGACCCTGGAGTCGGAGCCAACATCACACATCTTGGTTATGACAGCGGTGCAGAAGAGGCTCAGCGCTGGCAATCGCTCCCCTGGGTCCCTGCACCAGGATTTCAGGAGAAAGAGGAGAAGCTGCCACCGTCAGTCACGGGGGCAAAACAGCAACGACGGGGTCTAGGTCTAGGTCTAGGTGAGACATCCTCAGCACGCTCTCCACCTGATGCAGGAACTGCCAATACGCTTCACCTTAGTATTGAAGGAAACCCCAATGCCCTGTTGAAGCGTTACCAGAGAATTTAAATACTGATACAACGTGAGTCTTCTCGTATTAACCTTTCCTCCCACTGGATATATTTTAAGCAATCCAAAGTGATGTTTGGCAGAAAAGTAGCGAACCTTTGACTTTGCACAGGAGATTTTCACCAAGTTCTGGATAACATTTCTCCTCCTCCGAAGTCCCTGGCACAGGCAGGAGGTCTAGAACTGTCACTCTGCGTTATTGGTCAATACAGTGCCCCGCCTCCATTTTTTTCTTATAATTTTTTTCCTTAAGTTTTTAATCAATATTAAATCAAATATGAGGGGAAAAGTGGGAAGACGAGAAAGAGCTATGGTTACATACCCCAATGGGTGACAGCCACAAGCAAGTTTACTGAGTAGTAACAGAGAGAGGAGGGTTTGCTTAATACAAAGAGGCAAAGGTCTTTTAAAGCTAAACATTTTCCCATTCTTGGCATCTGTCTTACACAAGACTAGACCAGCACATTCTTTCACCACCATTCTGCCCTCCCCCACCTACCACTGCAGGACAGTAGATACGATTTAAGACTTTTGCTTACATTTTCACAGACTTGCAGAGATTAGGGATTATTTCTGTAACTTCAATGTTTGCTTCAGATAGCAGGTGTAAAATGCTGCATTTCGATGCATTCATGATCTGTTACTGTCCTCAAAAACTTAGCGTTTTAAAATTCATTTTAAAATTTCAATCAACCCTCCATCATTAAATACATTTTTAAAAGCAGGATGTAGCAACTTTAAAATGCAGGCCTGGAAGTCATACACAGGAGGATATCCAATCCTCCTCCTATCAAATCCTATCAAATTATACAAGACAGAGAAACCTACCTGCCTAGTTCTCAACCAAAAATAAAAGCTAAATCAAAATTCTACAAGTTAAAATGAAAATTCAATAGTTTGTCCTGAAACCATTATTTGCAAACCACCGCTTAAATCTTATGTAAACTATTTTTAATATAAGAATTCTGTGCAGAGAGTTTATAATAAATCTCACTATTTACTTCAAACCATCTGAAAACAAACGTGAAAACCTAGCTGAAAAGCAAGAATCAGTCATGTTAGTATTTTCACACGGCACATTCCTAACCCACAGTTCTAGGCAGCGCAGAAGCACAGATGCCACGGAGATGAATAACAGGACCGTCAAAGGCCATGTGCCGGGAAGCAGGAGGTGGCCCCAGCGCTTCTTTGTTCCTGCCACACCCTTACCTGCACACTTCTACCGTTATCTATGCTTACCAACTACTTCAAGTTCAGGAAAATGATACTCCAGTCGCCTGAATTTCACCAGAAGAAAAAAAAAAAATTCACACAGCTTCAGGTGAGCTATGGATAAATTAACACTTAAGCTCAAACAGGATCAAAACAATGAGACGGTGCAGTAAACAGCACCAGTAACAGTGGCCACCGTCTCGTATGCAGGTGCAAAATGCAGCGCACATGTGCTCCCGTGCAGACGCTCATTAGCATCAGAACCACCTAGCTCGGGAAGCACTCAAATGCACTCCCCGTGAAAACTTAAACATACCATCCGCGGACGCCGCTCCTCCAGTGTTTACTCCTGTAAGAAACCCCCAGAAACAATGTATTAGCTTTTGAAATGAAGGAAAGTAGGAGTTCGAAGCGCAGTGCTCCCACAGCCTCAGATGGTTTTGTTTCCAGTTTTGTGTTCAAGAAAACAGTTTGGCTCATTCATCAAGGAAATCACAAGAGAAAAGCAATTACAAAGAGCACAGCAGCTGAGCATCCCAGAGACCGTCACTCTAGGGCACCCCGTCTTCCCTAAGATGTCCCCACGGGGAAAACCGGAGGCTCTGTTCCCGATGACACTGCTCCTTCCGAGCCAGCCCAATCAACGGGCTAATTTGGGGTGGAACACGCTAGAAATACCACAATCCATCACACGGTACAGGAGATTCCCCCAACAGCCGAAATCCTGACTATCACACACCACAGGATATATTTTCTCCCAGTTTAAGACGTGCAGCCAGTGGTGGAGACTCGGTGCTGAAACAATTTGCATAACCACGCCCATCCCCTCATTACCAGCACTTACAGGGGAATCCAGAGTCACAAGGGGAAGCACAAACGGCTGGGAACAGCTGGGCACTTTGCCAACTGAATATGAACATTTCATATTTTCTGGGTATTTCATCACTTTAATTTGACTCTTGACACATGAGTGAGCGTCTGACCCAGAGGACTGGGGAAGGAGCTAGAACCAGAATGAAAATGGAAGGGGCTCCATCAGCTCCAAGTTCATGCCTCTAAAGCAGTGCTTCTCTAAATCACGGGCCTTTGTGACAGCCGAAGCCCTGGCTTTATCAATATTTATCAGAAATGGGGCTTCCCTGGTGGCGCGGTGGTTGGGAGTCCGCCTGCCGATGCAGGGGACGCGGGTTCGTGCCCCGGTCCGGGAAGATCCCACATGCGGCGGAGCGGCTGGGCCCGTGGGCCATGGCCGCTGAGCCTGCGCGTCTGGAGCCTGTGCTACGCAAAGGGAGAGGCCACAACAGTGAGAGGCCCGCGTACCGCAAAAAAAAAAAAATATATATATATATATATATATATATATATATACACACACATATATATATATATATTTATCAGAAATGCAGATTCCTGAATGCCAACCCAGAGCTACTCGGCCAGAATCTCAGAGGCTGGATCCTGGAAGCTTTACCTGTGATTCTTAAGCTTGTTACAGTTTGCTTCCTAAGCTACCAACTGCTTCACAGACAGGCTGAGCGGCTAAACAGACACACTCACACGCACACACATACATATACATACATGCACACTCACGCTCCTTTGCTGTATTCACTTGAAAGTTCTTTATATTTTATTTCAAATTTTAAGTGAAGAGTGCAACTATGATTTCATATTCTCCAAGAGCAGCTGTGTCTATGCTAACCAAAAAATTCAGTTACTAGTAGTCGTCAACTACATACAGGGGGGCAAAAACAAACAAATGTTTAAAATAAAAGGACAATACAATGAAAATAAACTGTTGACCACAGACTTATAACCATGGTTCTTATTTGTCCATCAACTTCTCTCTCTCTTGGGAATCACCCAATTTTTCCCCGGAAGAGGCTGAAAATGCCCAATGGTCCTAAAGGAACTGGCATCTTAGGTGTGAAGAATCTGAGTGGGGTGTTTCTGTTTAGTGAGTTTAAAACCCCACAACTTCTTGACCAAGCAAAATTTCAGGCCCACACCTTTTAAATCTTTTGATTTAGTTTGGTCACCATCAAGCTACCACTGTAGGGTTTTAAAAGTCACGGGCTTTAGCCACTAATTCAATGAACATTAACTGCTGTTCTACCAATCATGACTTGTTTAAAATTTATTAAATGGTGAAAAAAAACACCAGAATAGCCTTTTTAAAGATTTTTGTTTTGCTCACCTGCTTGTTATTATGCTTTTCACATAAGACTGAGAGCCAAAGTCCCCTAATTCTTTGCAGGTAACCAAAAAAACTGGATTATAAGTTATAAAATAGTTTAGGCTTTATTCTAAGAAACTGGATTCAGGAATCCATGCTGCTGGTCCTGGCACATCAGTTGAGTCTCCCCCAGAAAGCTTTCTCACCTCCCTCCTACCACCCCATACCCCAAACTCCTCCTAGGAGTGCACAGGACACCATACACTCATTTGGACACATTTACAACCTGGCATGGTCACCTTCACTATTTATCAATTTTTTATCTCGCTCCAAAAGAGGGACGGAGGTAGCTTACATAAGGTCATTATAAATACGACCACCTCAAGTAGACAATAAGCTCATATAAAGTCCAGAGCTCTCAGGTTTATTCTGGCTCAAAATATTTTACTGAACCCCTAGAATATTCCGTTGCCTCTAATTCCTGTCCTCCTACACAGAGCATTGCAGTAAACTCAGTTCTATTTTGAAAAGCTGTTTTAAGAAGAAGTGAACACCTTTCCCCATATCCTTCTGTACTGAAGACCCTGCTGTGGTGATGGCTGGCAGTCTCCAGTCGTTTTGTTTAGCTCTGAGGACACTACAAAGGATTGCTTACTCCCTTCAATGCTTTCATGGAACACTCTCCATCAGACACTTTGGCTTTTAATCACTCAGAGGATAAACTCTTAGAGAAATGAACCCAACAGAACATAAAGCCCTTATTCCATTCTATTAGCGTGAAATGGAATACTAAACCAAGTTGCTGCCCTTCCTTGACCAAAAAAACAAACAAACAAACAAAGCTACAGGAACTTGAAGTGTGCTTTCCAGAGATGGTGATGAACTGACCAAGCCACCCACCATCTGACTTGAATCTCTTGGTGACCAACAGTATTCACTGACAAGACAGCCCGCCGGAGTCAAGGGTACTGCCAGGAAACATAACACAGTGTCTTACGTGCAACGTTTGTGAACATAGTGGAACTATGCTCAATCCACTAATCCTCAATCCACCCCCTTCTCTAACAATTTGGTTGGCCTGCTTATAGCTAGGTTCAAGAGAGTGGGAAAGAAACACAAGATTAGTGATGACATGGACATATATACACTACTAAATGTAAAACCGATAGCTAGTGGGAAGCAGCCACATAGCACAGGGAGATCAGCTCGGTGCTTTGTGACCACCTAGAGGGGTGGGATAGGGAGGGTGGGAGGGAGGGAGACGCAAGAGGGAGGAGATATGGGGATATATGTATATGTATAGCTGATTCACTCTGTTATAAAGCAGAAACTAACACACCATTGTAAAGCAATTATATTTCAATAAAGCTGTCAAAAAAAACTTCTAGAAACAAAAAAAGATTAGTGATGACAAATAATAAGGACTCAAGAAGTATATACTGAATAAATGAATGAAGTCAGTGCCTCAGAAACCAGAGCACCTCCTATACCCACATCCACCCCTTCAGCCTTTCAGTTCCACTAAGCCACCCAGACGCCGAGTTGGGCCCTGTGAGCAGTGACAACGGCAGCAGCAGAAACGTAGTAAATTACAGCAGACACTCCTCACCTGACCCATTAGTACAACCCCTGATGAGCCAGGAAGCCTGGGAATTTCAGTAGCTACAGGTGCCAAGCACTTGCCTTGATAAATTCTTAAAGCCCAGAGCTCTCCCATCTGGACACGAGCACAGCTCAAATTTTGATCTATGTAGTTTGGCCCAATAACTGGAAGTCAGGTTAACCTTGTCTTCTCCATAAAATAGTGTAGGAAACGATGACCCTTATAATAAAATACCTGCTATGGTTACTATGTAGTTAACATTTGTTACACTGGGAACTCACAACAGGGAGATGTTTGTAAGAAAACTTCCTGCATTTGTGAATATATAGGGGGAGAGGCGAGGATGGTTAGGTCGCCTAAATTCATCTCCACAGATTCTCAGAAGTGGGCAAAGTGGCAGGAGAAGAAAGCCAGAGTCTCAGGGATATAATTAGTGACTCCTAACCCATGACTTCTGAACTCCAAAGAAGAACTGTATGGGGGCTGGAGCCTGAAAATCAACTTTATATTAAAGCATATCTGTTTTCAGCAGAACCTAAAACCCTTGTGGCACCTGTGAAACATTCTTCTTCTGCTAAAATGAGTTCTCTTTTCCTCACTGGAAAGCCTGCTCCAGGCGAACACAGAGACAGGTGCACAAAGCTCACTTTGCAGCCACCGAGGAGGAGCAGAAGTGCTGAGGCGGTTAGTATTAACCTCTCCTGTCCAAGGTCAAAGTCCCTCAGCCCTGGGCTATGTTAGAAGGCTTGCAAACCCTGGGGCACACACACCTCCAATGGCACTGCGGGTTCCTGCATAATAACCCAGGGCGGAACCACTGGGCTAGATGGTGATTGTGTCCATCTCAGCAGTTTTCCAGGGGGCGAGGTGTGTTCTCAAACCAACGAATGGTAACTGAGTGGGACGGCTGTATGGGACTTGAACTTGTTAATCAGAAAAGGGAGTGAATTTTAATACGGAATCAACTATTTGTCTGGGGAACAAAACAGCCTCTAGGCTAGTTCCTGAGAGTCAAGGAAACCGATTGCTTATGAGAAGGGAGGGAAGCTGGAGGAAGGGGGAAAAGCAGAAGAGGATTTGAATTTGATGAGCCTGGGGCTCTGCTTTAACTATCTGTGGATAAAGATGGGGCTTTATTATCAAAACTCTCTCCTACAAAGAACTGGAATGTGCAGAAACAGGAGGCCAAGTACCATGCAAATGACTTTTATATGTTCGTAGAAATTCTTTAATTTCTTCTTATTGCTCACCCTCTAACGATAATTACTTCAATACATACGGTTTGAAACTATAAAACAAAACGTTAGCACCATCACTCCAATGGGAAATACCTATTAGTACATAGTTCTTCTCTTTTCATACATGTTGAGCTGAAGTCATTTTGTACGTTAAATGGTATTCCTATTTTTCAGTCAACATCATAAATTTTTTCCATATTATGATCAGCTTCAAAATCACTTTTAATGACTTCAGAATTCATCCACGAGACGTGTCCCACTCCCTTAGCTTTTAAGATGTTTCCAATTTTCTGCTATTACAAATGAAACTCCAGCAAACATCCTGTGTATAGATGGTTTTCTTTTTTGTACTATCTCCTTAGGATAAATTCCCAGAACACTAAATCACTAGATATTTATGCCTTTATTGATTTGGGGATTGCCTGTCAAACTGCTTTCTAAAAATTTTACACTGACTTCCAACACAACCAAAAACGTACGAGAGCTTACCCTTGCCAGCCCAAGTATTGTTTTCATTGAGTTTTTCAAGTGTAGTAGATAAAAGGGGTAGCTTCTTCCATTGGCATTTATTTGATTCCACTGAAACTGACCTATTTCCACGTTTATCAGCTCCACTTCCCAATTGTTTGCTTTTTTCCCACGTATCTACTATTTATCAACCTAGAAAAGCTCTTTGTATATATAACAAACATTAATACTTGATCATATGTGCAGCCAATACACTTTCCACTCTGGCTACGTTTTGTTTTCACATCAGATGATTTCGCTTTCATGTAGTGAAATCCCTGGATCACTTCTCATCCTTGAAAGTCATCTACCCTCCAGGGACCTCATGAATATCACATTCTATTTTCTTCTAGTTTTTCTGATGTTTGATTGTATTGTTGGTGGTCATCTTACTATTTAATCACCTGGAGTGGGCATATATCTTACCAGGTGTCACCCCAAATGAATGATTTCCAAATTTCAAACCAGCTATGCCACCAATATTGTTGAATAATCCCATTCAGATTGATTAGTGTTACTTTTCTTGTCACACATGTACATTGAAGTCAAGTGTGGGGTGGGGAAGGGGTGTGGGGTGTGTGTGGGGTGTGTGTGTGTGTGTGTGTGTGTGTGTGTGTGTGTGTGTGTGTGTGTGTGTGTGTGTATGGCAGAGTCTATTTCTGATTAAGTCCTTTTGTAAATGTTAGACTCTCCCTCCTATGTTAAGGATGAAAATAAAAAAGGTTTTCTTTCCCACATACTTTTGGGAGCTGGGTGTGTAGGGGGAGGAGGGCTGCCCAAAAAATCTAAGGGGGGAACCCATGGGGAGTCCTCTGGGAATCTCTGGGAACAGGGTCAGGGAAACCAGGCCCAGGCTGCCTTTCCCAACGCAAGTCTCCCAAGTGGCCACATCTCCCTTTCACACATGCACTCCTCAGTCGCTGAACACACAGAAATCTGCCTCCTATCCAGATTCTTCCACATTCCGGTAAGTACAGTTGTCCCTTGGTATCTGCAGGGGACTGGTTCCGGGACTCCCCTGGACACTCAAATCCGTGGATGCTCAAGTCCCTTCTATAAAGTGAGGTGGTATCTGCATACAACCTAGGCACATGTTCTCGTATACTTTAAATCATCTCGATTACTTATCATACCTATACAATGTAATGTACGTACCTAGTTGTAAGTACAATGTAAATGCTATGTATGTAGTTGCAGGCGTGGCAAATTCAAGTTCCACTTTTTGAAATTTTCTGGAATTTTTTCCCCAAATATTTTCTGTTCTTTTTTTTTTTTTTTTTTTTGCGGTACGCGGGCCTCTCACTGCTGTGGCCTCATCCGCTGCGGAGCACAGGCTCTGGACGCGCAGGCTCAGCGGCCATGGCTCACGGGCCCAGCCGCTCCGCGGCATGTGGGACCCTCCCGGACCGGCGCACGAACCCGCGTCCCCTGCATGGGCAGGCGGACTCCCAACCACTGCGCCACCAGGGAAGCCCCCCAAATATTTTCAACCCACAGTTGGCTGAATCCCCAGTTAGTTGAATCTGAGGATGCAGAACCTGTGGGTACCAAGGGCCCGCGGGACTGAGTACCCATGACGTGCCAGGCACTGTTCTCGGCTCAGCAAAAACAACACGGGCAGAGCTCCAGGACTCCTGACTTCTGAAGACTATTCCCAAAGATCATATTTCGGCCTTGATATAATAGCAGCTGCTGCCTGCCAACTACCTATTAAGTGCCGGGGAGTTTTCAATTTATGAACACAAACACACCCATTTAATTTACTCTTCAAAGCAGCCCTTGGGCTGGCTGTTCTCATTTTAGAATAAGAGAAACTGAGGCTCAGAAAAGCTAGTAAGGGGCAGAACCGTACCCACACAGGCCTGTCTGGCCTCCTAGTCCCCCAACTACACGCAGAACAATAATCTGGTAGGGCTTTATGTGGGTGTGCAGGCTGCCCGCAATTAATCCTCCCGCACAATGCTGACCATCATTTATCCAACAGGCAATTGATCTACACAATCTCACACACACTTCAGCGTCCGAATGCGCTCCACTCCACCGCCTACTACTTCTCATTTTACTCGCCATCCTCAGGCCGGCGGACACTTTCTCCGTTCACGCCAGGGCACTGGGGAAACTAACGTCCCCCCACCCGTCAGGGCCAGCGGAGTCACTCCATCAAGGAGCACCACCCCTGATCAGCCCTGTCCACGAGTGGCAGAGGCTCAACCATCTCTGTCCGCTGGCTCTCTGGGCCTGGTAAGACTCCCTAACAGACTGATTCTTGGATAAGAACAGCCTTTGTAGCTGACAGAACTAGCGAGGCACCTGGCACTGGCCAGGAGGGTTCCTGTTGTGAGGCTACACTAGAGCTGTCCAGCAGGGAGCTACACAGGCGGACACAAAACGTGAGCGAATGCCGGTCACACTTCACCCCGTGCATAACGACAACGTCTGCAAAGACAGTGCGCGTGGGGGGGGGGCGGATTTCACATATAGATTTAGTGCATTTCTCTAAAAGCAGCACCAAAAGAACTTGTCCCAATTTCTCCAGTGTCCAGCACACAGAGAGAAGCAGTGAGAAGACAGGACAGAGGAGGGAGCAGACAGACAGCAAACCTTCACTTCCAGATGAAGGGCTAAGCCCAGTACGCATCTATCGCAAGCTAAAATGGGGAGCCAGGTAGTGCAGCGTCAGGATGTGCTCTGCTGCCTGCCTTCTCCCTAGGACCGAAGGCAAGACAGCCCAGCCCCGATCTAATTTCCCTGCTCTTCTAAATACACTGGGTCTCTCTACTGCCTTCACACGCGACGTCTGAAAACGTCAAGACCTAGCTCCTAGTCCAAATCTCTCCTTCCAACCTCTCAGCTCAAGTGATGGTACCCACTGAGTCCTCAGATGTTCTCTGCTCACGCCTTTTCAGACACTGTCCTTTTAGGAGGAAGAAAATCAAATTCCTGGATTCCCACAAAAAGCCAACAAAGGGCTGCCTGCTAGGAATGCTGACTCACTTCTCCTCTAAAAAACCAGTCGTTTGCTTGTTTTACAGAAAATGATGACAGTTACCTGGAAAGAAGAAACAACAGTATTTGTTTAAGGGAGGAGAACGCTCAGTAAAATCTAGAAATATTATTTTGATTATATCTCCAAATGGGAGCTTTCCTTACAGATGGCAGAACATTGTAGCAAAGAGCAGTTAAGCAAATTCTAAATCCATCTTGTCCAAGATATCTGCCGCTTTGTCTAACTGATCACAACTACATACAATTTAAATCCCTCCCCCTAATTCCACCTCCCCCCAGGCTCAAGGTTTTACAACAAAAGTAAGCAGAATAAAGTTTATTGATCAGCAAGGTTCATTCTGAAATAAAACCCCCCAGTCTGTCTCCCGTCAAGTTCCAGGGGAAGCAAGTGATCAGGAAGGCTTGCGTTCCTCCCCCAGCTGACCAGCAGGCTGTTTTCCTACAGAAACATTTTTCTTGGGCAACACACGCATTCCCCATACTAGATCTCTCCTCTCTGTATGATGTTCCTCTGCGAAGCTCCGTAAATAAACGGTCTTTCTTAAATCAGTTACAGGATGATTTACCCCGTGCCTTTAAAAAGTCAAGATGTTTTATGAAAATAAAGCTTTACCTCAGTAGTTAAGTTTAATAGTAGCTACTTGTCCTCCGTATTACAGCGAGCGCTGCTAACTCATAAACGCCTTAATTACTATAGTTTGGAAGCTGGCAGATGGCCACAGGCCTGAGGAAGCCAGCATATGGCTCACGGACTCCGAGTCCTAGAAAGCAAAGCATCGCACAGACAGGCCCAGCTCACAAATGGGTCTAAAAACATGTTTTTCCACAGAAAGGACCATACTGCAGGGGTGAGGTCCTCAAGCAGTCCCCCATGTCCTTTTGTTCATTGTGTCTCTGAAGAATCCAGCCATGCCAGACAAGCTTGGGGACTGTCTGCAGATGTCCAGCCCAGGACAGTGCCGCCGGCAGCTCACAGCCCTCACCCAAGCCTTGCAGGCCTGACGACGGCAGCAGGGCAGGGCAGGGTGAGGTCCACCCTGGTTCCAACCCCACTGGCCCTCAGATGCTTGTAAGGTACAGTGGAGACGGCGACAACTAATTCAGGGGGTCGGTGTAAAGGGCACATGTGACAACTGAACAGGGCTTAGCCCTGCACTTCAGCCTGATAAAGGCGCCCAAAATGACACCTTAAAAAATCCCCTACGATTATCGACTTCCCCCTCCCCCAAAGGTAGCCCGTTCCCTTGTATTTGCTGCCCGTCGAGGCCCGTTCAAAGCCCTCTTGCCCTACCCCTCCCGACATGCGGTGTCTTAACCTTCTCCTACCTTCTCCCCTCCCTCCCCCATCCGAATGCGGCTTAGTTCAGGGAGTGAGCCCTGGAGATGCAAAGGGAGGACCTGGCTTCAACAGCAGCTTTTTTTTTTTTTTTCCCCCAGAAGCAAAGGGAAGTTTTATCCTTTAATCAAAGAATGCAGAGGATTGAACTCACGCTCTAGAGCACACGCTCTCCAACTGCAGCCTTCCTACCTCCTCCTCCAGCAAAGCCCACCCTCTGTCTCAACCTGCCCTCACCCAGGGTCCTTTTCCAACTGAATCTTACTCACTCTTTAAAACTCTGAAGAAACCTCCACCCCCGCACACCCACGAGGTAGGGGTTCCCGCCCCACACTCCCAGAACCCTCTGTCTGCCGCACAGAAACTCACACATTGTATCTGAAAGTATCTGTCCCCCTCTCTTGCTGCTGAGGTTGAGAGGGGGAGAGGGTGGGCACACGTGATAATTTTGTTTTTAATCTCCAATGCAGCAAGTCTTCAACATGCACTTGATGTTGCTGGGATGATAATAAGGTCCTTCCTGTCCTACCGACCCGGATAAAGAGAGAGAGGAAGGAGGGCTGGGATAAAGCAGAGATACAAGTTGAAGTAAGCACATGAAAGCACTTGGCCAGCTACTAATTGCTATGCACATGTTAGTCTTAATTTTATTTTATACAGCAGGTCAGTGAAAAAGGCGGGTCTGCAATTCAGCGCTGCTGCCATTGCCATGGGTTTCATTCCTGAGCTACAACCCTAGTATAACTGACCTGGTATAAATGTAAAAAAGAACACAAGGTAGAAAGGGCCCTGGATCCCTGGATCACGTCACTTGAGAATCCTTCCTGTAAAAGAATTTCCATCTTGGGGAAGATGTGCGTGCCCTGCCTCCCAGGGAAGTGGCTCAACCTCACGAGATGGCCTCCTTCTTCTCGTTCTTTTATTAGGTCGGATCATCTGACATCCAGAGCACGGAGCTGCCCTGCACAGTGCTGAGCACAGCGGCTATCATCACCTATACTGGGGCTTTTTAATGGCATTAACACAGCAGGGGCCACGTGTGGCTTTGTTCTCCACAGTGCACTTAGCACCCAGCCCAGGGCCTGGCATGTAGCAGAAGCTCGAAGGTATCTATGTAAATGATGGATGGATGGACGGATGGATGGATGGATGGACGGACGGATGGACTGTCTGATGACTACTACACTGGAAATACCGAAGTGAAATGATAAGGTTAGACTGTGCAAACCTGAACTTAAGGAGGCATCCCCTCTGCCCCACGTGTGTGTATGTTCTCTTTCCCTGAACACCTTAGGTACTGGTCATCCAAGCTCCACCAACAAGCCCTTAGCTGTTACTTCCACATCACCGCGTCAAGTGTATTTTCACTCCTTCTTTATTTATGTAAAAACTTGAAAAGGGCCGTTCTGTAGTTTGACTTCCAAAACTATTATCTGCTTCCCACTTTCCCGAAAGGCAGCCTGCTCCCTGGTCTTGCTGCCTCCTGGTACTGGTCTAAAGCCCTCTCGCTTCCTGGCTTCCACCACCACCCGGCCACCCCCAACATTACTTAATGCTTTACCTTCTCTTTCAAGAGCCAACTTTGTTCTTTTCTGGATCTCTCTCCCATTCCCCAGGTAACAGCTTCCAAAACACTGATCTCTGATCTTTAATCCCTCCAGAAAGCCCACAGACCGTATGACTTTAATCTTCTGGATTTTTAAAAAGAAGAATCATTAATTGGAAGGTCAAATTTCTAAGTTTAAGAAGGCCTGCCTTTGTCTCTCAGAACTATTATCTTCCCAGATTTTCTCAGATGGTGCAGCATTCCCTAGGAGAAAGTGCGGAATCGGTACCCAGGATGGCTCTCTGAAACAGCATTCATTGCTCAAATGTAAGTTGAACCTTGTCTCAATACCCTCAACAACCAAGGTCCTCCCTTCCCAGGGGAGCCAGGCAGAGGGCAAGCAGCCTCCTCGGGAAATGTCCACAGCTCCTTACAGGGTGAGCGGCTAATGGGCTCAGAGGTTGATTCAGTGCCTGAGAAGTTGGGTTCTGGAGCCAGGATGCCTGGTTCAACTTCAGCTACACCTCCTGTTACCTGGGTGGCTCTAGGCAAGCGACTCTCAGCTCCCCCATCAATGAAACGGACTCAGTGACAACATCCACCCAATAAGTTCATGGTGAGAACTAGGAATTTTGGAGAACACGCGCCCCGGGGACAGCACCCAGCCCAGCCCAGCCAGCACTCCACACAGGACACAGTCTCTCTCTGCGTAAGCGCCTCTTTCGGTTTTGAGGTTTGTTTTGAGTTCTTTCATTGTTTTTGTTGTTGTTGTTGTTTGGTATTTTTCAGTCTACCCCTCTCGTTCCATTTTAATATGGACTGAAGTTCAGAATATATTTGCAACTTCACAAAAAAACACAGCAAAAAGCCCACAGAGGTGCTAAACAGTACTCTTCTGGGGGGAAGGACTCTGTCCCATGGCCAGTGAAGACGGTTGTTTTATAAATCGTCCTTAGGCTATTTCCAGATTAGGTGGCTAGCCCATAAATGCCCTTGACATTCTGTAACCAAATTTGTCAAAGAGATGTCCCCAGGTAAGTGGCAGAGCTCCGAAGCCAGGTGGCAGGTGCACACAAGTGCAGACCTCAGCACGCTTGGCGGCGCAGTGAGAGGAGCAGCCCGCTCCCAGCTCCCAGCTGACGGCGTGACTGCTGGCGCTTCCGATGGGCTTCCTACCTGCCCCCAGCCCTGGCTCCTGGCAGCTCTCCCTGCTCGGCCAGGGCCGGTCCTTGGAGAAGCCCGGTCCTGGCAACCATCAGGTGCAGCCTCAGGATGCAGCAGACTCGGCACCCGTTTCACCGAGCTGGCCTGCGTTTGGGCCCCACGAGTGCTAGAGAAGGCTCCCTGGATATCTGGGACTTTGGGACACACGCGGTCCCGCATTTACTCAAAGCAGCATCCCATGTGCCTTTGCGAGGCAGCCAACCTCACACCAGAGCACACAAAGGCTTTTCAGGGGTGCTCGTTTTAAAGGGAATCAGTTTATAGAGCCTTACCTCTTGTATGTACTTTTCCCCCAAATCCTGCTGCTGGGAGTATCCTTCCTCCTCGCATCTGCCTGTCTTGCAGTTTTCAAGGAAAACACACCCTTCACACCCCCTGAATCTTTCTCTAGGGCGTTGATTCAGGCTTTAAACTCTTCAGGTGACAATGGGACAATTCCAAATACTGGTATAGAGATAAAGACTGGGGTGTCAGTCAGACTCTTACCAGGGAAAACAGAATCCACTTTAAGCATCTGTCACAGAGGGCATTCATGCAGGGAACTGGTCACGCAAATGCACGAAGAGCTGAGAAACCCGCTGGGAACCAGGGAGCCAGGCGGAGGAGCAAGTGCCGGGGGTCAACGGCAGCCCCCCAGTGTGACCAGAGTCCCGGGGGCAGCAACCCCAGGAAGAAGCCAGGACCCCCGTGAGCCTGGCCCGGGCCGCCGGTAGGAGCTGGCGCCGCCAGGGGACTCAGCCGCTTCTGGAGACACCACCAAAGTTCAAGGTCAGGGGCCGGTGAACTCTGGCTCCTCCCCACTCCACAACCCCCCACTGAGAGTCTAGCAACTCTCCTGGCTTTTTAGTCCCTTGGCTAGATTGGAAAGAGTGACACCACCAGTTTTATTTTAAATTACCCATATTCCCAATAACCTAGGGATTATTTTGCAACTCTTTAAACTTGTGGTGAAATTTTTCGATGTTAACTTTAAAAAGTGTACGCGATGTTTCCAAACTCTTTTAGGAGGTACCTGAGTAAAAAGCTTAAAGACCTCTGTGCTCTGAAATTGTAAGATAAGCCATCCCCCCTTCTGTGGGTTCACAGGCTAAGGAGGCCGAGGCGAGGAAGGAGGGACTAAATCCAGGCTCACCGACCCCCTCCTCTTCCAGCTTCCCGTACAGGCGGTTCCTACACACACCCAGGAGGCAGGTACTGCTCTCTCTACTTTACAGACGTGGAAACAGGGTCTCGGATGTTCACTGAACTGCCTGAGGTCAAGTTTGTAAGTGACACAAGGAAGACTCAAAACCAAACTTGTTTAATTCTACGATTTCTTGTGTGGGGAAATCACTCCCTGACGTCAAAAGCCCAGAAGCGATATGTTATAAAATGCGTCCTAGAGCAGCATTTCCCAAACTGTGATGTGCCCACAAACCACCTGGGAGCCTGGTGAGATGTAGATGCTGACTCTGGGGGTCTGAGGTGGGAGCCCGAGAGTCTTCATTTCTAAAAGGGTCCCACGTCTGGGGACCACACTTTTGAATAGCAGGACCTGTGAGCAGTGGGCACTGAGCTTTCCTGAGTGGACGCCCCCGAACGGTAAGACACTTCAAGCATACATCCCCCAACATGTGTGAACTTGTTCATTTATAAATTGTATATACCTGTATTCTGACCAGTAACTAATATAACAAGACTTACCACCCAGTTAGGAGAAGATACAGTGTTACAATCACAGCTCTAAATCCACATTTCAGATAATCTTGGTGATGTTGAGTTTCCAGCCAACTTCTTGTCCAATAGGCTTAGGTTATCATTTTAATTTTTACTCGGCTACGGAAATTCTCCTACAAGGAGCAGCAGAAACCATGTCCATTCTGCCTGTTTCTGGATGTTCATTTGCACTTTCACTGGCTACTATGATAGTCAATTTCTAGGTTAATTTAGTTAAAACCAGATAATGTGATTTGTAAAGCTACTTCACCCTGCAAAGGCGACAGAGGTGTGAGGTTGTCGCTTTTTCCTTCCAGGCGTGACCTCCCATCACGCCCTCCGGACACCTCAGTTCGGAACATTACAGGTGACCAAGCGAAGCTGCCTGTGTCCGTCCTTAGAGCAAAACATAATAAGGCTTAGTTTCTGCCTCATCCTCCACCCACAAAGGAGTGTCAGGAGCCTCCCCACGGCACCCACTCAGGACACTGCCCACTCTGGAAACTGCCAACCTAGCGAAGAGGCTTGTGTGTCCTGCAGGATCATGAAGAACAGAGACCACCTTCCCGGTCAGCGTGCCACTGTTTTCACGATCAAACCCGTTTTCAGATAGTTTAACAAATGCTTAATTAGAAGGAAACATTTTATATGGGATTTTTGCAGCTCTTTACACTTGCATCCCCACCACACACACTAACTTTTCCCTCCCTCTCCCACTTCTTTACCTTAAATCTCCTCCAACCACATCCAAAGGAAGCATTAGAAACAGCAAAACTAGAGGTGTTCATGACAACACAGTATCAGACCTATTTCAGGTAATCAGATGCTGTCCGCCCAGAGGACATCTGGCAGGGAAATTTTTTTCCAAAGAATTTAGAAATTCTGTAAATTTTATGTTGCTCAGAAACAAACACGATTTCAGCCTTTGAAAATATTTCGAGCCCTGGAAGACCATTAACTTCTCTTCTGGCAAGCCGCTGAGAACAAAGCCCCCAAGTACCGTCCCCGTTACCCTCATTCACCTGGTCATCTAACAGATGGTTAACCGGGGTCTCCTGTGTGCCAGACCCCACTCCAGGTGCTGAGAGAGCAGCGGAGAACCAGATCTCCTCCCAGAGCCTACGTTCCAGCAGGGGAGAGACACGAACAAGTGAGTATGCGGCACCATGACGGTGCTCTGAGGAAGAGAACTCGGAAGGAAGAGGGCAGAGGATGCAGGGCGTGGCCAGGAAGGCCCTTCCCAGGGCCACGCTGGGGCAGCCGGCACGCAGCATAGGAGCAGGCCACAGGCCACGCACGGGGCAGGAACCATGCGAGCGGAGGGGTGGCCCAGGCGAACCGGGCTCAGGAAGAAGATGAACGGCAAGGCGGGCAGGTGGCGCATTAGGAGCCAGGGGGCGAAGGAGGAAGGGCATGGGGTTTGTTCTGCGCGGAGGGAGAGCAAGTGGAGACCCGGGAGCAGGGAGCGATGTCATCTGCAGCGGGTGTCAAAGGCTCCCTCTGGCTGCTGGCGGGAGAACAGGCGCGGGGGGCAAGCGTGGAGACCAGACACACCCCAGTACCACCTCCTCTGGGAAGCGGCTCCCAAGGCCCAGGTGTGGGAGCTGACACTGCCTAAATAAACATTCGTTTCTCTACCTGATGCTCCTTTTGTAGTTTCGTACGATTTTTAAGAAGGGCCTACAGAATTGCACACACTTCAAGACGCGGGTGAGAGCCCCTCCACCTGTACCTGAACTGCTTACTCACCTGTCTCTGTCTCTTCCTAGACTCCAGGTTTCTGGAAGGCAAGGACCATGTCACATTTACCTTTGCATCCACGACGTCTGCATAGTACCCAACACATAATAAATACCTCCTGAACTATTTAACATAATATACGTGTCTATATGCGTGCGTGTGTATATATATATACACTTGTGTGTGTGTATGTGTACACACATACTGGGTTAGCCAAAACGTTTGTTCAGGTTTTCCCAAAGATGTTACGGAAAAATCCAAAGGAACTTTTTGGCCAACCCAAAATACAGACACACACACATACATAGGACAACGTTTTTGAAACGAGTACTCTAATTTCCTTTTTTCTGTAGATCAGATTCCCTAAAGCTTCAGGTACACGTGGTCATTCAAGATGAATTCCATCAATGTCAATGTACAAATGCATGTGCTTACACGATGGCATTAAAAAGTACGATTTAGACTCAGAATCACTAGCCCTGCATTTAAACTATGCACACGTCATGGGTTTTTTATTCCTCGTAGGTCCAGTCCAGACACATTTCCTCACCTTTCTCTACCAACATATGTATAAGTTTTCTCTGGAACTGGAATATACCTCACGGCTAAGACACAGGAAAAAACACAGCATAGAAACAGCCCTCAGACACCTCACAGCTCTCACGGAACAAACAAGCTTCAGGCAAGAAGAAGCCTTCATCCTTTTCAGAAGATACTTTAACTTGCAAATAAATGATCGTCCGCATTTAATAGTGATATTCCTCTCTGGCAACTTAGAGACATACTCGGCTGCACACAAAAAAGGGAAATTTTCATCTAGAAATAAATGCAACCATGGTAAATAGGTAACTGAATATTCGGAATACAAAAATCAAGGTAAATCTTCTCTTCCCAGTGGTCTCATGTCAAGAGAAAACAAATATTTGTAATGAGGACAGGTATGATCATGAAATTTTAACACCCAGCAGGAGGCTTAAATTTTAACGGATCTGTCTGAGTTTTTGCTGTAAAATTAATCAACTGTCTAAAGACCAACCTCAGGGATGGTTTAGAGACATCCTCAAAAAATGCAGCACAAAGAATGAAAGTTCTCTGTAGCAAAATTAAACTTCATTTTCACAAGTCTCTTCTCCCTTCTACTGCTTGACACTTTAATGTTAAGCATACCTTCTGGGCAATTTATCTTTTTAACACTGTTCTTCTAAGCTACTGCTGTTGGGAATTCTGCACAATATTGCAAAGTTCCAGGCTGAATGTGGACAGAGTCCCTGGTGAGACCGACAGGAGTGCCTGGCCCGATGGGGTGGCCTCCAGCCAATGAGCAAGCATGTCCTCTCTCCCGAGCTTGCAGCCAAGGCCAGGGCACAGCAAGAGACCCACGCATCTTCCATGCTGAACCTGGACCCCGAGAAAACAAGCACTGGCTGTACTCTACCTGGGTCCAAAAACTGGGATGGGGTCCTGTACAGCGGGGACTTACCCTGTCTTAATGTTAGGATGGCAGGTACATTTTTGTCTGCCTCTGGGTCTGGGGTTTGCGGACAAGTTATAAGGCCTCCTTCACATCCCTTCTTTGTCCCCCTTTGTCTGAAGGGACTGTCAGAACCTTCACTCAAATCTTAAGCCAACAGGCAGAGGGCTGTGTGCGGGCTCTGGCTAAAACCTCTCGCCTGGTGGGCGTCCGTCCAATCAGCTCCTGCTGGACAGAAGGGGGACGCTGTTCTGTTCCTATCACCGGCTTCAACGACCATAAAAAGATGAATTCCTCCCCAGATGGGTTTTCTAAACACCTGAGGTTTCTATAGAGTGAGTCCTCCTGGTTTTCTCCTTATCTCTACCCCTGCCCCCCGCCCGACTCTGGGCCTCACATTCCAGATGCAACGTACTGACGGCTGCCCCCTAGAAGCCCTGGTGATAAACCAGGCCTGCAAGCTGTCTCCTGAATTCGGAGGAGTGGAGGGAGGGAGGACTCAAATGGTTAAAGATTTCTGATGCAGAAAAACTCAGGGAGGGTTTCACAAAGGGCCGAGAACTTGAGTTGGATCTTGTGAAAGAAAACTCAAAGGCAGAGAGGAGAGAGAGCAAACGGCATCCGGACAGAGGAACACGGTGAGCACACAGGGAGAGGCAACAAGAGCCGTGTTTACAGAATGCGCAGGGAAACGTGGCTGGAACAAAAGGTCCATAGAGGGAAACAGTGAGAGGGAAACCGGGAAGAGCTTTTCCCAACAGAACCCGCACTGTTGGGTCCATGAGGCAGGTCCTGTGTCGCTCTCATTCCTTCCATCTGCGCCAGGGGCCGATGGCAGTGCGACCGCTAAGCTGGGTTTCTCTTTCCTCTAAGGATTCTGCATCATGCCTGCTCGCCTTCCTGTTCCAGGTCTGTGCTGAGTTTACTTTCTGGTACAGCTGTTTGCTGGTAGCGTATTCCTCTGTGGCTCTGGACCAAGTGGGCTTTTCTGAACTTCTGCCTGTTCAGCTTTCCAAACCAGCTGCTATTAGAGTCCAAAGCGTCTCCCTTTTGGAGAGCCAGGTGTCCTCTCTTTACTGTCCTAACACTCTCTTTGGATCTCTGGAATGACTTTCATCAGCTCTGGAATCACATTTTCCATTTAGCTAGACGTGAACGTACAAGAGGGGTTTAGAGAAAACAAACAAAATGCTCCTCTCTCCAGGAACACGCTTCCCGTGCAGTCATCCGATGAATGCGTGTTAATGGTGGACTTTGTTACGGGGTCTGTGCTACGCACCAGACGCACTAGCAGTGTTCTCCAAAACGTGCTAAGCAATAATCAAACAATTTATCTTATGGATTAATTAATAAAAACAAACTTGTTACCAAAAAAAAAAAAGATATGCAGCAAAAGCCATAAAGAGGCCAATAGTGAAACATCGCTGCCACCTCCCCACCTCCCACGTCGTCTCCAACCCCCTCTTGTTCAAAATCATCATTTTTTTTACAGCCTTATGGGCACTTACTTGAGTGGGGATCTTATAAATTTTTCTAGTGAAGACAGGAAATATAGGCTATTCATCCAGCCCAGAGAATCTCAACTTCGGCAAAACTGACCTTTGGGGTCAGTAAATTCTCTTGGAGGGACTGTGCCGTGCATTACAGAACGCTGAGCAGTGTCCCTGGCCCGTTAGATCCCAATAGCAGGTGTGACAACCAGAAATGTGCCCAGACAGTGCCAAACGTCCTCTGGGAGAGACGGCAACATCACCTCCATTGAGATCTAGCCCATTAAGGCCAAAAGAATTCTTTCATCAATAGCGGGGAGATCGGTGGAGACGGAAGGGCTAGGAGATTGTAAAATGGTAATTCACAGGCATGCTCACTGGAAGACTCTTCTGACTAATATAATTTTCTTTTAAACTTGTTATTTGCACTGCGTCTCCTTGTCTTGTCATGGCTCTGGAAATGATGGGGAATTGGTGAGGAACTGGTAGGTGGTTTTCAATAAACGCGTTATTGAAAATATTTCCTAAATATTCCTCTCTTTTCCTGCCACACTAGGTGCCGTTAACTGAGTACAGTTCAATTCTTTTGACTATTAGAGTTCTTACAGTACCTAAAATTATTTTTCAGTACAACTGTCGTCAAATGGTACTGCAAATATAAAACTCCAATATCAAACCAATACTGATGGACCCGCAAACATAATAACTGCAAGTGGCTTAGAAAGGATGGAGAAAGCAGTGTCCGGGAATCCCACCTCCGTGCTCCCCCACCGCCGCCCCCCCCCCCCCGCCGTGACCTTCCTTTAAACCAATCTTTTGATATTGTTTACATACTGGGCTATCTCGTTAGATCGTAAATTCTTGGAAGGTAAAAACCTAATTTTATTCCTTTTTATGTCCTCAGCATCTGGCACAGGAAATATTACAAGTCAGACATTCGATAAACACTTATGCACCTCAACTAAAAAAGAAGTATGTACTAGGAAATACTAATAAAACATGGAACCATGGCGTGTGTGAAGAGCCCCGTATTTCTGCTAAGGAATCCAGGTGTTAGCCTGGAGGTAAATATATGGAGTGGTCAGATAACACGAGGGCTTAGCCTGGCAGAGGCAGGGGGCCCCAGTAAATGCCTGCCCACCAGCGGGGCAGGCCTAGCTCTGCTCTTCCCTCCGTCTCTCCACCCGAGGTCAAGCTTTGCCAACTATGAACGCCCAGCTGCTTGGAGCCACACAAGGCCCAGCTGGCCTTAGAGAGCATAACTCCAGGGTGGTAGCCTTCTTCAGGGCTGCAGCCTGGGTTCCGCGGATGGTGCCCCGGGGGAGATGGGCCTGGCAGGTGCTGAAACAGCCAAGGATGAAAGGAAGTCTGCAGAGATGCTAACAAGAGTTACGGAGGGAGGACTTAGGCCATGTCGGGGAGGAAAGGAGGTCTGCCCTGCAAAACCACCTACCAGTTCCTCATCAATTCCCTATCATGTGCCAGAGCAATGACAAGACAGGAGACGCAGTGCAAATAACAGAGGAGGAGCCACGAGATAGAAAGACGTCTTGCAAGTCCCAAACGTCACTTACTGGCCTCTGGAACCTAATCTACGCCTGATACCCCACAGAGCGCCTCTCCTGACTCCCCCATGGCAGGGCATCCTTTTCTTCCAGACCACTCACTGTCCATTGTCCCTCCTCCCTCCCAGAGCTCCTATGCCCCCGTCCCTTCCCTCTGAGATGGGCAATTCCACCCTCTCCTCTGCACTAAATCCGACAAGGAGAACCAAAGCGCCACCAGCCAACGCAAGTGCTGCTGACCTTCTTAGCAGACGCTCCAAACTGCTCGTGCTTATTTCAACATATTCCCACTCTACAAAGAAAGCCACCTTAGGTGACCGTCTGGCAGGCTTCTCTCACATCCTAGATACAGGGCAGTGCCACGGCTCGACCAGGACCTAAGAGGGGCACGAACTCGTCCACACCATTCCCACCTCAGACAACAGGAACCACAAACAACAAATCGGGCCCTCTGTGCTTTGCTGGGACAAGATTTCCATTCACCAAATATTTCCTGAGCCCCCTTACGTGTAAGGCCTTTTGTCTAGTAACGCTGGGAGTGAATGAGACATGGTTCATGCCACTGAAGCAGCACAGTGTCCAGTAAGGAAAGAGCACGTGCTCGTGAATACCTGTAAAGGAAGGGAAGGGGCGGCATCACACACAGGGTACTGATGCTATAGAGCGAGGGGCCTACAGACTATCATTTTCCCGATGTCTGTCTTTCAGGAAGACGATGAGTCCTAATACCCTTCTCCTATTAAAACTCATCGGTTTTGTGAAGTGTGCATTTTCCTAATAACTGAAAGACGGCTTTGTTTTCTGAATGCAGAACAAGAACTGCTTCTACATGAAGCAGAAGAAAACATGAGTTCTTCTGAGAAGTGGTCTATTAAAACTCCCTCATCAGTGGCATATTATTTGCACATTTATAATAATAGTCTTTGGAGATTAACCCGCCTGGATAATTTAATTTCTTCTGAAGAGAAAAACGGAAAACAGACCTAAGATCTCTAAAGGACACGCACAGCTTCTGCCTTGATGGACTCAGAGCGCATCTGTACGTTCTGGGTGATGTTAAGATGCTTGAGTGAGCCAAAAGGCATCTTAGAACCTGTAACTAGCCAGGTGTTTCCAATCGAATTCTTTCATGCATTTTGGTTATCACACAGCATTACTATTCCTTTAAATTAAACTCGGAGGAGAAAGCTGCCCTGGATTGGCAGACCTCGAAAACTCAGTTGAGATTTCCCCGTGGTCTTCCTTCAAGCAGCTCCCACACAGGCTTAAGAATGTCGGTTCATTAACAAACCAGTTCAGATCCGTGCGGTTATGTAAACGCCTAGCCTGCCAAAGCATAACTTGAGCAGCCCACTCCCGTGCAGGACTCCCTTTAAGACAGGCAGGCCCCATTTTACCGCATTTCGCTCTATTGTGCTTTGCAAACAACTGTGTTTTCTACCAACTGAAGGTTTGCAGCAACCCCGCATGGAGCAAACCTACCAGCACCATTTTTCCAACAGCACTGCTCACTTCATGTCTCTGGGTCACATTTTGGTCAATCTCGCAACATCTCAAAGGTTTACTGTATCATCACATTTGTTTCGGTGATCTGTGATCAGTGACTTTTGATGTTACTACTGCAGAAAGATTGCCACTCCACGAAGACCCACGAGGGTTAGCATTATTTTAGTAATCAAGTATTTTTTAACTAAGGTATGTACATTGTAATTTTGTTTTTAGACATAATGCTATTGCACACTTCACAGACTACTGTAGAGTGCAAACATAACTTTGATATGCACCGGGAAACTAAAAACGTCCTGCGGCTCGCTTTGCTGTGATATTCCGTGGACGGCAGTGGTCTGGAACCAAACCCCCAGTATCTCCGAGGTGTGCCTGTATGCCTTATTCTGAGAGAGGAGTTTAAAAAACAAACTGCACATATGTTTTTTTTTTTTAAGTAATTTAGCCAGTCTAGAAATGTCAACTTCTTCAAGGAGACTTTTAAACAAGGCCTGCTCTGGAAGGGAAAAGCACCGGCCCTGTAACATTACTGGGTGCTCTCTCCCTCGTAACCTCACCGGGTCCTAACGGAACCACAGGACAGGCGCCACCCCATCGCAAGGTAAGGACACTGTGACCCAAGTCCGGTCACACACTCCAAAATGCCAGAGCCTGGACACGAGCCAGAGCGTCACCAAATTCCACATCATCCTGCGTGCTCACCTGCAGATGACCTGTCCGGTCCTGAGTGACCAAGGTAAGTTGTCTATATAAAGAAGATGTGGTGTATTTATACAATGGAATACTACTCAGCCATAAAAACAGAATAAAATAATGCCATTAGCAGCAGCATGGACGGACCTAGAGATTAACATACCAAGTGAAGTAAGTCAGACAGAGAAAGACACATTTACCTATATGTGGAATCTAAAAAGATGATACAAATGAACTTATTTACAAAACAGAAACAGGCTCACACACATAGAAATCAAACTTACGGTTGCCAAAGGGGAAAGATGGGGGAGGAGGGATAAATTAGGAATTTGGGAGTAACAGATACACACTACTATATGTAAAATAAATAAACAAAGACCTACTGTATAGCACAGGGAACTCTACTCAATATTCTGTAATAACCTATAAGGAAAAGGAATCTGAAAAAGATAGATATATATGTATGAATAACTGAATCACTTTGCTATACACGAGAAACTAACACAACATTGTAAATCAACTATACTTCAATTTAAAAAAAAAAAAAAAGCATAAAGGGGAACCTAACTTAGGAGGGACTCCAGTGCAAAGCCAGTGCTTCCACTGAGTAAGTTATATGCCATGCATAAAGGACTTTTTTCTCTTTCCCGTTTCTTAAAAGAAGTATAAGTCTTGCCACGGTCTCTCGATATGTTCCTGTCCTCCAATGGAGATGAAAGAAAAAGGACCCCCCCCCCCACAAAGCCACATGCTTCCAAGTTGCCTCATTCATTCCACAAACATTCACTGAGCGCCCGGCATGTGTCAGGTGTTCAGTGGTCCAGCTGCCAGGAAAAAAGCAGTGAATAAACAGGATGCCAGCCCTCATGGAGCGCACATTCTGGTGACGAACTGGACCTACAGGAGCAAGGTTAGAAAATGCACAGACCCCCACTTCCCTCCCCCATGCGCCAAGGCCGCTCCCCAATCCACACGGGGTAACAGCAACTTTTGAAAAGGCCGTTCAGCCTATCCTGGCATCTAGAGGAATGTCCCCATCTTAGCACCTGGACATTAAACACACATAGCATTTTTAACGATCAGGATGCTAAATAAAATAAATAACAACCATAAAACTATGAGGACAAATTAAATACAAAACCCTTTGCAGGCCAAAGCAGATCTTAAAAAGCCATTTAGTTCACTCTCCTATTGTTACATAGAACCAAACTAAACCTTCAAAAGGAGAACTAGAAATGGTTCTCCAAGCGACCTCTCTACACAAAGTCCCAAGCTTCTGCCCCAGGAAATGACTGCCAACTGGCTGATGTCAGTGCAGGTTCTCAGTGTTTCTAAAAGGGGGAAAGAAGGGGGTGGAAGTATACATTGTATGAAAAATGTGCAAGTTAAAGCCATGTCCTAAAACATTTGAATAACCCATTCATTTTTAATTCTTCTGTAATTTCTGTGATCAATTTAAATACGATGAACTCATCCGACATAATGTGAGTATCACAGGAACTCTTCCAAGACTCCCGTTGTAATTCATCACTAACTGGACGCCTGTTCAAATTTACACAGTTCCCTGCTATCTGCCTCTAATAGCCAGACTGAAGCCATTTCATTTGCCTACTGGCGGGCTTACCCATTAATTACCAAAGATGACACAGTGCCAGTGGGATCCACGCCCGTGTGTGTGCCCCGATGACCCAGTTGAATGAAATCTGGCCTCGCATCCAACAGAACACAGGTTTAATTCCTAGCTCGAGGGGCTGGATGACAGTATGTCTAACAGTTTGAGAGAGTGGTGCAGGGAAAACTGAGCTGTCTTATGCACCGTTTAGAAACAAACAACAAAAAAGTCTAAGTGATTTCTCATCATCTCAATGCGATCGTCCGTGGACTTTTATTCACTCTTCCTCCCTCACCCCCAACAACCAATTTCCTAAAATTCGGGGCTCTGGGTCTATGGATTTAAATATTGAAATGTGGCCGGTCTCTACTTCTACGTCTTCTGCCTAAGGGAAAGATGGATTAGGAAAAAGATTAACCTCACTATCCCTGAAATAATGGATTCTGAGACCCTGGTGCTTCTAATCTACTCCTGAGGACCATTTTAAAGCAGAAAATAAAGCCCACGCACTGCTGAGTTTCTTCACATACTCAGAATATGAGTATGTTTCAGTCCTATTTGACATTTAGATATTTCAGAATCATAGGACCTTCTCTGGTGGGAAAAAAATATATAGTCTTTAAAAACCCCTAAGGTCTCTAGGAAACAAACTGTAACCAACAATTCCCTCACATCTCATTACAGGGTGCAAATTTCTATCTAGGATTCCTCTGACCTTGTTCAGCTGGTGCTAATAATAGAATTATCTGCTCCATTTTAAAGCAGTTCTGTCTACGATGCTATCATGCTTCATATGATGGGGGATGAGGAAGGCTAGTCTGGAACACACAGAATTTGAGAGACGAGAAAGACTTTGAGGAGTGGATCCAGGTGGGTGTCCAGCGAGGCAGTAGAGCCCAATGGTTAAGGGTGCAGCTGGCTGCAAGGTCCAGCTCCAACCCTCACCACTTCCGGGCTGGAAAATGAGGGTAATGTCAGCACCTACCTCAGAGCGTTCAAGGAGCAAACGAGACAATGAGTGTTACGGGCTCACGCAGCACTGAAGCGAGACAGCAATCACTAGATGGTAGACAGAGCTGGCATTTAAACACTGCAAAGCCATGCCATTCAGCAATGGGTGATGTACATGGCACTATGCACCTAACCTAACACCCTCCACCATATGAGAACCCACTAACCACCGCCTTTTAAAAAGCTATTCTTTATGTCTACATCACTCCTGCTGCAGCGTACCTACATCTTTACATAATCAGCAGAAAGGATCTCTTATTAAAAGTAATGAAAACAATTACTGGGATCACAGAGTGATAAAATATGTCAACCCCAAATTTATGAAGATTAATGACAATGAGAGTGCTGGATTGTTCTTAAACACCATTGTTTCATTTTAACATTTATGAAGCTAGTGTTTTCACAAATCTTTTCTAGTAGCAAATATCATTCTCCCAATGAAAGGTAAGGAAAAATGGAACACGAAATTACCAGCTCAATACCACAGATACCAAATATTAGACCCAAAACATCTCCATATTCTCAGTCTTTCCTTGGTATTCCAAAGGCAAAGAAAAAAAATCAGACATAAAGATACAAACAAAGTGAAACAGACAGCTAAGCAATTATCCATGAGGGAATTAATCCATGTAAACCTCCCTAATCCTCTTTCCCCTTTTCCTTCTGCCCCTAAACTCATCTTTTTCAAACCCACATCATTTCTCTCTTCAAAACACAAATCATGTATGTGTGGCGGGGGTGGGTGAGAGAGGTTTCAGAGGTAAATAACACCAAGGCCTCTTCCCATAAATCACATAAATGGTTCTCTTAATTGGTCATGTAGGGACTTCCCTGGAGGTCCAGTGGTTAAGACTCCACGCTTCCACTGCAGGGGGCACGAGTTCGATCCCTGGTCGGGAAATTAAGATTCCACATGTCGCGTGGCACGGCCAAACCATAAATAATTAAATAACTGATCATGTATTCCTCTACTTCTGTATTCAGAGGACCAACCCCCCACCCTACTACACACACACACACACACACACACACACACACACACACACACACACACACACACGAGAGAAATGCAGGCCGTGGCAGGGGTAAGGGAAATAAACACCAACGTTCACTGAGTTACAACTATTCTCTGAGATCTCTTTGTAGTTATTCTTAAGGGAAAGGGGTATCCTCCAGGGGAGGAAGAGATGGATAAATGATACAGAAACAAAACGTGTTTATCATTCCCCGAAGAGAAGCCCCTTGGATTTCCCTCCAATGAATTCTGTCACCAGCACCCAAGAAGCAAGACCTTTTTCCCAGGCCGTAGATTTGGTTTCTATGGCCTGGCATCTTTTCCATCTCCCATCCCCTTCCGTCTCGTGAGTCATTGATGTCCCAGTGGCTACTGCCGCCCACCCCCACACGGTACCCCCGGTGCCGCCACCATCCTGACCACCCCTACAGTCACCACGACCTCCACCCATGACCCCAGCTACCGCGACCACCACCACCATCACCTACCCGCACTACACTGTTTTCTCCCGTATCTGTTATTTTTTTAAATCTCAATAATACATCAGTCATCAGTCACATTCTCCACCTGCAGCCCTATCTCTGGACCCAACATACTGGTGCATCTCTCTTACCCTGTATTTATCAATCACTATCCACCCGCTAACAACAACATAACAGCTTTTTGTCTCATCAGAAGATTAATTACAAAAATTCATCAGTAGAGAAGAGCCAGCCATTACAGACACACTCAACATTTTGAAAGCAACTCCTTTTTACAGGGGAAAAACTCAAGTTTAAATAGTCCTTAAGGGACTTCCCTGGTGGCGCAGTGGTTAAGAATCTGCCTGCCAATGCAGGGGACACGGGTTCGAGCCCCGGTCTGGGAAGATCCCACAGGCTGCAGAGCAAATAAGCCCATGCGCCACAACTACTAAGCCTGTGCTCTAGAGTCTGCGAGCCACAACTACTGAGCCCACATGCCACAACTACTGAAGCCTGCGCACCTGGAGCCTGTGCTCCGCAACAAGAGAAGCCACTGCAATGATAAGCCCGCGCACGGCAACGAAGAGTAGCCCCCGGTCTCCGCAACTAGAGAAAGCCCATGTGCAGTAACGAAGACCCAACGCACCCATAAATAAATAAATAAACAAGAACAAAAAAAACACCTGCTTTTAAATAAATAGTCCTTAAGAACAAGAACGTTACAGAGGTGGTGATCTACAGAATAAAACCACTTTAGAAGTGCTGGGAATCTGAAAGTACACACTATCACTCAATTGCAGGAACTGAGTCATTAATTTGCTTTAAAACATGGTTTAGGTTTTCCCTCCCTAGTTTTACCCCTAGAAAATGCAGGCCAGCCCTCTGGCCTCCAAACCTACAGAAGCTACTGTCCCTCTGATAAGTGTCTTTCAAACAATCCAAGTGTCCAATCAAAGCCATACCCCAAACTATTATTTCTCTCTTGTCCTCAAGGACCAGAACTTAATTTATAAAAGAGCAAAGCCAGCCTGGCAGTTGTTCAGGTTGCAAACTGTGCAAGGCCACCACGTTCAAGGGGGCGCCATCCACATCATCTTAAAAATTGTATTTTTATTACAACTTTGATGACTTAAAGATGGGTAATTTATTTATCTTACAAGTTTCCAGCATATGGCAATAAAGTGTCTTGTTCTAAAAATCAGTACAGTCCAACCGTTCTCCATCAGATGGACGTAAAAGGTGTGTGGAAGGGATGGCTTTGCCTAATTTGCACAGAATGCCACATAGACTAGCACCAGCCCCCAGAAAAGCTTCTCTCAAACGTCTCAAATGTTTTAAACTTTCCATGGTCTTGGCCGTTCACTAAAGCTTCTATGCATCATTTAATAAACTCTGTTTGCACTGCATTAACTTTTTCCCTCCCAATCTGGTCTTTTTCTCTCAAGAAGCACATCCTCTAACCAAGACAAGCCCCTAAATACGACTGCATCCTCTTGTTCTACTTCCGTCAACTGATATCATTAAACACATGTTCACCATCACACCATAACCTTTTGTTGCAGGAGAAGATTAATCCCCACCAGGAAAGAGATGTCCTCATATACACACTCCTCGAATTTAAAATCATTAACAAAACACGTTGCTTGAACTTGAGTTCCAGTCAACGTCTGAATATAATCCTCACATCTTAAAAACAGCAAAACTGAATTAAGCTTTCGTATGAGAATTCATTTTTATTTGCTTGCATCATTAATAATATTTACCCAGCATTACCACCAGCTATTTACTTTGGCTACCAAGAAGTATCACACAACATTTAAGAGGCAACTATGAGCCCCAGCCAAATGGAATCATAAGTTGAACAGAAATCCACATAAACTCACCTTGACCCCCAGAAAACAAGTTTTACTGCCATTGGTGACAATTTGCCCTAGTTGACAATCCAGGTGCAGAAACCTTAAAAAGAGAAGGCACAGGAGAATTCAGAAGACAGGAGCAAGCTTCAGGGAAACATAAACAGGTACTTCATTACGCTACTACTTCTCGATGAAAAATAAAGTTAGTGCAGGAGTTCTTGAATCTAGGCAGTAGTTGTGCCACAAGTAAGCTCTTCATAATGGGAGTTGTTTCAACAAACTCGCTGCTTTTCCATTGGCTGTGTCTAGGATTTTAGAGCTACTTAATCTTATATTCAGATTAATCCTCAATGGATTACATGACTTCAATTTTCTTTCTATTTTAATCCCTCAAGTAGTTAATGATCTGAAAACTGATTCTTAAATACACCATATAAATGAAGTATCTTAAGAACTTAAGACTTGGCTTTTATCAGGGGAAGAATACCACTGATACATGAATAAACATGTCCATTTTGTAGATCTTAATTGTCTTAAACTGCACCAAATTTATACTTGTTATGCTTCTGACTCTCCTACAATTCAGAAGAAATAAAAAGCCAGAGCAACTGTAAATCCTACAATATTAACAATATTAATATTAATTAAATCCTTAATAAAACTGTATTTCAAAATAAATCAGCAAAAATTACTTTCTCCTCTAAATTGTCCAGCAAGAAGATTAGTTGCTCAGTGGTAGAAAAGAGACAAATTTTCCTCCCAAATGCTACTGCAATAGATACCACAGAAAGCCTGCTAGTATTAGGTTGAGTCATATAAAATTACTGATAGGCAACCTGCATTTTTTACCTGCAAAAAAACCTATTTTATCATTTTTCCAAGCGAGGAAATAGACAGAATTGGAAAACCCAGTGATTATGAAACAATTAAATCTCCAAAACTACCTATCGCTGTGCGCACGTCATTTTCTGAGCAGCATCAGGGGTTTGGGTGTTAATGTTTCCATTCCAAGCCAACACATCTTCAGGGCACCTGAAAGACAATGAATGAATTGCCTCCAGCATTTGGAAGGGCTTGAGAATACCTTTTCTACTCTTTCTTCCCACCTGGTCCCTATTTACTGCCAACTCCCTCTAGGCTTCCTCCTTGAAACAATAGAGAGTCTTTTCCAAGAGCATAAATGTGGCAGAGAGAAAAGCTGAGGGCTGGAAGGCAAAGAGCTGACAGGAAGAACGCAGATCTCTAAGAAGGGCAGGCGCAAGGGACAGCATGTCAGAGTGAGGACCATGGCTGTGTCTATATAACCTCAACACAGTCAATCAGATGAAGAAAATTAGACCCTAAATTGTGATTATCTCAACTCTTGACTTGTCCCCTCTGGCTGCCTGCGAGTCAATCTCCCAAGGAACAAATTTCTAGGAAGCACTCGATTGCAGAAGAGTCGGGGACAGCATTCTCTCAAAGATCTTACATATTATATTGATGCCATATTCAGCAGCGAGCTGTTACATCCAATTTGAGGAAATCCCCATACTTTTCAACTTGTAAACTTTTTTTTTTTTTTTTTTTGCGTTACGCGGGCCTCTCACTGCTGTTGGCCTCTCCTGTTGCAAGCACAGGCTCCGGACGCGCAGGCTCAGCGGCCATGGCTCACGGGCCGAGCCGCTCCGCGGCATGTGGGATCTTCCCAGACCGGGGCACGAACCCGTGTCCCCTGCATCGGCAGGCGGACTCTCAACCACTGCGCCACCAGGGAAGCCCTCAGCTTGTAAACTTGTTAAGCCCTTCCTGCATTCGTTACATGTGTGTGAGATGAGTGGTGTTATCAAGGTTTTTGTAAATATTTACTATGTTTTTCTATTTAGCTTAATTCCAACAATTCTGTACTTTAATAAAATGTTGTAAACAATGCAAAAAAACAACAACAACGAAGTGAGTGAGGAGCAAGGTGCAGAAGGCAGATGGATGAAGGGTTAGATGCAGGGGAAGAAAGCAGAAGGGCTGCCTGTCCTTATATGGTGGGCTGGGGGGCAGAGATCACACCACACTGAGAAAATCAAACACCTCCAAGTCCAGATGGGATGAAGGAGAGGTTTACTTCTGTCTAATGTACTTAGGAACCCATCTATCTGAGGACCTTCCCTAACCACCACTCCCACCCATCCCCCCACTGCTACAAGCACCACCAGCAGCACAGCAAACACCGCCACAACCAGACCCATGGCTATCGATGCAACATGGGGCGCGCCCAACGCCACTGGGACTAAAACCAACAGCCTAGAGGCCATGTGAGTGCCCTGGATACAAAAGTCTACATGTTCACGAAGTGTGTTTTCTTCTGAGATGAACAGGAAGGGCTTAAATAACTGTCCCTCCTACCAGGAGACCAGTTAAATGAGCTGCCTACCATAAATCGTTCTGCTTTGTTTTTTGTATGAACATGCAGCCAGTTGCAAAATAAACTTTTTGATCTCTTTTTATACCATTCATCTCCCATTCCCTATTTTTAAAATTAATTATCTGAAGATAATATTTTGAATATATTAGGTTAAATAAAATATATTAAAATTAATTCCATCTGTTTCTTTTTTCCTTGTTTATGTGGTTGCTAGAAAAGTTAAAATTACATCGTGGCTCACATTGTATTTCTATTAGACAGCACTGCTCTATAAAGTATAGCCTGGCTCTTCCTTATTAAGAAATCTGTGAAGATGCTCTTAACTCTTCCCAACGCTAAGAGAGCCACGGACACCAAAGACTGCACCGCGGTGATATACAGCATGGCCCTGCTGGACGTACAGACTCTGGTCACATGTTAAAAGCTCACAGAATGTTGCATTCAAAGTTCGAGCAACTCACTAGAGTCTCCTTCCCTAATATCAGTTGTTGCTTCACACGTAACCACCAACTTTCCTGAGGTTTCTGATCTTCCAGTCTAGATATTTTACTGAATTCTGAGGCAGCAGCCCTGTAGGGAAGGACAGGGTCAGGACTACGATGAGACAAAGCATCTGCCTCAGGCATGAAATTTAAGTGGAACCAAAACACTCTGTAAACAAGATGAATAAATTTTTAAATAACAGCTTTACTGATATGTAACTCACATACCATAAAATGCACCATTTTCAAGGGTGCAATTCAGTGGTTTTAATATACTCACAAAATTGTACAACCATTGTCACTATCCAATTTGAAAACATTTTCATTACCCCACAAAGAAACTCCATCCCAATTAGCAGATACCCCATCACTCTCCCTACGCCCAGCCTCTGACAACCACTAATCTATTTTGTCTCTATAAATCTACCTATTCTGGGTATTTGATATAAATGGAACCACACAATGTGTGGCCTTTTATGTCTGGCTTCTTCCACTTAAAATGTTTCCAAAGTTCACACATGTCAGTACTTCATTCCTTTTTATGAATGAATAATATTCTATTGTACGAATATGCCACATTTTATCCATTCATCAGTTGACGGACAGCTGAATTGTTTCCAGTTTTTGGCTATTATGTACAAATTGGTGTACAGTTTTTATATGGATATATTTTCCACTCTCTTAGGTATATGCTTAGGAATGGAATTGCTGGGTTATATTATAACTCTATGTTTATAATCTGAGTAACTAGCAACAATTTTCCAAAGTGTACCATTTCACAGTCCCACCATCAATATATGAGGGTTCCAATCTTCACCAACACTTGGTATTATATTTTTTACGTTAGCCATCTTAGTGGGTATGTAGTGATATCTCATTGTACTTTTGATTTGTATCGCCCTAATAACTAATGCTGACCATCTTTTAATAGGTTTGTCATTAGTATATCTTCTTTGGAGAAATATCAAGTTGAAGCCTTCAATTTTTAATTGGGTTATTTATATAATTGAGTTGCAACCATTCTTAGTACATTTTGGATACAAGTTCTTATTAGATACATAATTTGTAAAAATTTGCTCCCCTTATATGGGCTATCTTTTTCTTGATGATACTCTCTAAAACACAAAAGTTTTTAATTTTTGTGAAGCCCAACTTATATATGCTTTCTTTTGTTACTTATGCTTTTGGTATCATATTCAAGAAACCACTGCCTACTCCAAGAGCATGAAAATTTACTTCTATGTTTTCTTCTAAAGGTCTTTTTATTTTAGCTTTGACGTTCAAATCAGTGATCCATTTTGAGTTAATTTTTGTATACAGTGCAAAGGTGCAACTTCATTCTTCTGCATGTGGACATACAGTTACTCCAGCACCATTTGTTAAAAAGACTATTCTTTCTCTTTGAATTGTCTTATCACCCTTGTTGAAAAATCGTAAATGTAAGCGCTTATTTCTGGACTCTCAATTTTATACCACTGATCTATAAAAGTCTATACTTATGCCAGTACCACACCATCTAATCACCGTAGTTTTGTAATAAGTTTTAAAATCAGGAAGTGTGAGTCCTTCATCTTTGTTCTCCTTTTTCAGGATTGCTTTGGCTATTCTGTGTCCCTTGCATTTCCATATGAATTTTAGGATCAGTCTGCTAAAAGAGCAGTTGGGATTACATCGAGTCTGTAGGTCAATTTGGGAAGCACTGCCATCTTAACAATATTGTCTTTCAGTCCATGAATAGGGGATGTCTTTCCATTTATTTAGCTTATCTTTACTTTCTTTCAATGA
Source organism: Globicephala melas (assembly GCF_963455315.2). Classification (NCBI taxonomy): domain Eukaryota; kingdom Metazoa; phylum Chordata; class Mammalia; order Artiodactyla; family Delphinidae; genus Globicephala; species Globicephala melas. The sequence goes on along the minus strand of NC_083331.1, from coordinate 5,930,566 downwards.
TGTTTTCAGTGTAGAAGTCTTGCATGTACTTTATTCTATTAATATGGTGTATTACACTGATTTTCATATATTAAGCCACCCCTGCATTCCTTAGAGAAATCCCACTTGGTCATGATGTATAAACCTTTCTATATGTTGCTGGATTTGGTTTGCTAGTATCTTGTTGCAAATTTTTGTATCTATATTCATAAGGAATACTAGTCTGTGCTTTCTTATGTTTTTTTCTTCTGGTTTTAGTATCAAAATATTAATGGCCTCAAAACTGAGTTGGGGGCTTCCCTGGTGGCGCAGTGGTTGAGATCTGCCTGCCAATGCAGGGAACACGGGTTCGAGCCCTGGTCTGGGAAGATCCCACATGCCGTGGAGCAACTAGGCCCGTGAGCCACAACTACTGAGCCTGCGCATCTGGAGCCTGTGCTCCGCAACAAGAGAGGTCACGATAGTGAGAGGCCCACACACCGCGATGAAGAGTGGCCCCCACTTGCTGCAACTAGAGAAAGCCCTCGCACAGAAACGAAGACCCAACACAGCCAAAAATAAGTAAATAAATAAATATTTTTTTAAAAAATGAGTTGGGAAATATTCCCTCCTTTTCCATTTTCTGGAAGAGACTGTGCTAAATTGTTATTAATTCTTCACTGTTTGATATAATTTACCAGTGAAGTCATCTTGGTCTGGGATTTTCTTTGCAGGAAATTTTAACTAATTCAATTTCTTTACTTGTAACAGGTCATTTCAGATTTTCTATTTCTTCTTGGGTCAGTCGGGTAGTCTGTGTCTTCCTAGAAGTTTATCCATTTCATCTAGGTTATCTAATCTGTTGACATAAAGTTATTCATCATATTCCCTTATGGTCTTTTTTCTTTCTCTACCATGGGTAGTATGTAAAGCTCCCTCTTTCATTCCTGGTTTTGGTAATTGAGCCTTCCTTCTTTTTCTGTTGGTTAGTCAGCTAAGGGTTTGTCAATTTTGTTGATCTTTTAAAAGGATTAATTTTAGGTCTTATTGATTTTCTCTATTGCTTTTCTATTCTCTAGTTCACTTACTTCTACTCTGGTCTTTATTATTTCCTTCCTTCTGCTTGCTTAGGGTTCAGTTTGCTCTTCTTTTTCTACCTTCTTAAGGTGAAAGATTAGGTTATTGATTTGTGATCCTTCTTCTTGTGTTAATAGAGGCATTCTTAACTATAAATATCCCTCTAAGCACTGATTTGCCGGCATAAGTTTTAGTACGCTTTGTTTTCATTCACCTCAAAGCATTTTCTAATTTCCCTTGTGATCTCTTCTTTGACCCACTGGTTATTAAAGAGTATATTGTTTAATTTCCACATTTTATGAATTTCTGAAATCTCCTTCTGCTACTGATTTCTAATATCACTCCAGTATGATAAAAAAAAAACATACCTTGTGTGATTTCAATGCTTTTAAAGTTACTGAAACATGATCTATGGCATAATGTATGTTCTGTGGCCTAATATAGTCTACTCTGAAGAATTTTCTACATGCACCTGAAAACAATGTGTATTCTACTATGGTTGGGTGGGTTGTTCTTTGGATGTCTCTTAGTTCTAGCTGGTTTATAATGTTGTTCAGGTCTTCTATTTCCTTGTTGATCTTCTGCCTAGCTGCCTAGCTAAACTTCTGCCTAGTTTCGACTTGTTATTGAAAGCAGGATATTGAAATCTCCAACTATTATTGTTGTATTTTCTATTTCTCCCATCAATTGTCAGTTTTTGCTTCATGTATTTTGGGAAACCGTTGTTAGATGCACATATGTTTGTAATTGTTATGTCTTCCTGATGGATTGACCCTTTTATCAATATATAATGACCTTCTTTGTCTCTTGTGATAATTTTTTACTTAAAACCTATTTTGTCTAATATTAGTATAGCCACTCCCAGCACTCTTTTGGTTACTATTTGCATGGTATACCTTATTCTATTCTTTTACTTTCAAACTATTTGTGTTTGAATATAAAATGGGTCTGCTGTAGTGAGAATATAGTCAGATCATATTTATTTAATTCATTCTGCCCATCTCTGACTTTTTACTGGCATGTTTAGTTCATTTACATTTAATGTAATTACTGATAGTATTTACATTTGCCATTTTCCTCTGTTTTCTGAACGTCTTATGTCTTTTTGTCCCTCTATTCCTCCATTCCTTCTTTTGTGTTAAATAGATATTTTTCTATAGCATTTTAATTCCCTTGTTGTTTCTTTTCTATGTCTTAGTTATTTTCTTAGGAGTTTATACTGCCTTGATATTTACATAATCAGTTATTTTTACTGATACTCCTTATTTCTTCCATGGATTTGAGTTGCTGTCTAGTGTTCTTTTCTTACAACCTGAAGGCTCCCCTTTAATATTTCTTATAGGGCAAGTCTGGTAGTGACAATTTCTCTGTTTTTCTTTTTCTGAGATGTCTTATTTTTTTCTTCTTTGTTGAAGGATAGTTTTGCTGGATATAGCAAAACAATATGGCTGGTTGTTCTTTCAGCACTTTGAAGCAACTAGCTTCAGGCTTCCATGATTTCTGATGAGAAGTCAGATGTTAATCTTACTGAGGATTCCTCATACATAATACTTCATTCTCTCTTGCTGCTTTCTTTGTTTTGGCTTTTAACAGCTTGACTGTTGTGTGTCTGGCTGTGGAGCTCTGCATTTATCCTGAAATGTACTGACCTTCTTGGATGTGCAGATTAATCTTTTAAATGAAATTTGGCAAGTTTTGGGCCATTGTTTCTTCAAGTCTTCTTTCTCTCTCTTTTCTCCTTCTGGGACTTCTATGATGCCTGTATTGGTACTTACAATGAATCATCTGAAGTTCTGCTCATTTTTCTTCATTCATTTGGCTTTCTGTTCCTCAAACTGTGTAATTTCAATTGACCTACTTTCAAGTTCACTGATTCTTTCTTCTGCCAATTCAAAACTATTTTTCAGCCCCCATTACTGTACTTTTCAACTCCAGAATTTCTATTTGGTTCTTTTAAAGTTATTTCTATCCCTTTATTTATATTCTCTATTTGGTGAGACATCATTCTCATCCTTTAATTCTTTAGACATGACTTCCTTTCATTCTTTGAACACAGTTATGATTGCTGACTTAAAACATTTGTCTAGTAAGTCCAACATCTGAACTTTTTCAGGGACATTTTTAATTGTTTTGTCCCTGTGACGTGGTCATACGTTCCTGTTTCTTTGTGTTTTGCAATTGTGTGCTGAAATTTGATTTTAAATAATATAATATGGCAACTCCAGAAATCAGATTCCGCCACTCCAACCAGAGGTTTATTGTTGTTGCTGTTTGCTTTTGTTGTTCCTAATGCTATCTGTCCATTTCCTGTACTAATTCTATAAAGTCTATTTTCTTTACCATGTGCAGCCACTTAAGTCTCTGCCCAATTTGCTTCATTAGTCAGCTAATGATGGGACAGATTTCCTTAAATGCTTTGAACCAATATGTCTCACAGCCTTTGCTGTGGGCTCTGTTTGTATGTTGACATGGGCTTTCTATGCCCTGATGACAGTTTACAACTCTAGTGTACAGCCTCAATGTCAGTCAGAGGTGACAGACTAAGGCCTTCTCAAGTCTTACTTAGGCATATGTACAGACTTGAATATGTATATGGGCCTTCTAGATTCTAAGGAATATGTCAAAGTTTTTCACAGCCCTCTACAGATATCTCTTTTCCCAATTATTCCTTTTCAGTTTTTTGGTCAACCTCTTGTTAACCCCTACAGGTGTAGCCACCTTAGGAAGCTGTGTTGTTAAACAATTGCCACTGATCGTTTCTAACAAATCCCCTAAGGATGTTTACAAAGAATGAGTTCTGAGTCAGAAGAAGTAAAAACAAGTTCTGAGCTTTTCAGGGAGCTGCCAGACAGGTCATACAGTGACAGTTTTCTAAGAATGGGGCATTTGAAGAGCTCTGAACCTATTCTGTCCCCTCCAGCAGCTTTTAGCTTTCAAGGCTACCCTGGTGCTGGGAAGAGGTAATGGGAATAAATTTAAATGCCACAAAGGTCACTATTCTTACCACAATTCAGTCTTTTTTCTTGAATAAACACCCCCTGGATTGTTGCAAGTCTTTGATCAATTTCCAGAGTTCTAAAATAGTTTATTTTGACAATTTCTGCCTCACTCAGTGAAATTTTGTTCTCACTGCTGTTTTGGAAAAGAGAATTTACACAATGTCCTTATTCCAACATTCCAGAGGTGGTTCCAAGATAAATGATATTTTTAAAACATAAAAATTAATGCAAAAAAAATCCATGGTGAATAAAATATCAAAATCCGTGGTGAACAAAATATCAAAATTTTAAATTAAAACACAATCAGTAACATGATCAGTCAGGCTATGACATACTGAGCCTTACACAAAAGGAAAAATCAGACACTGATCTTGTCTTTCTTAAATTTTTGATATTTTGTTTACGAATTTTTGCACTAATTTTAAGTTTTTAACCATTTGAAAATATTATTTATTTTATTGCGTAGTTTTTTAGTACCCCCTTAAATTCTGTGCTTGAGGCAACTGCCTGACAAGTATCCTTCTAGTCCCAACCTTGGAGAAGGGGGATTTTCAGATCACATATCTCCTTTCTTTTCTTCATGCTCCAAACTGAGATATTAGTTCTAACTTACATTTATATTCCATTACAATATCTTGGGTTGTTGTCAAAATGATAACTCTAAAATCTAGCAGAAAAAATTCAGTATGACGTTTGGGGGTAGAGCACAAAGTAGTTACTTATATTAGACTAACCTCTTAAAACTGCTAGTAGAGGCAAATTAGCTCTCTCAGTATTAAACTCATTACTAGCTACCGATCAAACTAATATAAATTTTTTTATTACTTTCTAGAGTCTTTAGGAAACTAACTGCAATTTTTGGCATGCCTGCCCTACATACTTCCTAAAACATTATGCAACACTAATAGAAAATGCATCAAGCTTAGAAATATTCATTTCAATCAAAATTATTCTCTTGCATGATTTCAGTTCTCAAATTGGCTTCTCCTGAAAATAAACTGATAGAAATATAAGAATTTGGTATAAAAATATGTTTGGCTTAATATGTGGCAACATTTCCAACCTGAGAAGACAATTATTTGTGCGTAAAGAAAGACTGCCTGTCTTCAGAAGCTATTTTGAGTAATTTCAAACAGCCTAGTAAAAAATTAATTCTGCATGATTTGAGATTACTTCTCTTATACTGTCATTTAACAGAGATAGTGCTCATATTAAGTTTTTAGATTAGTCCTTTGCAGTAAGTCTGGTCAAGTGTGAAAATTTAACTTCCCTATTAAGTGTTCATTATTTGCTTCTGCTGTTTTATTGCCATTTCTTGTAATCCACGGCTCTATATTCCACAATACTTTTGAAAAGCGTTTAAAATCACTATATCAATATTAGTCTGTGTCTGGACAAATTTATTTGCCTAATTACAGTCTTTATAGAAGCTAATATACTATGTTGGCTTTCCATTTCTGTGGGTGAGTCAAAGTTCCCAAAGTCAACATCAACCTGTCATTAATACTGGCTTAGCCCCCATCGTATACACTGCTGGCTCACCTTTAATGACTATGCATACACACTGCTTTGTTTTTCTACGGGAACTGAACCTACTGGTGCAATGGGTCTGTAGCTGCACAAAGAGTGGCAAGACTAATAAGGAGAAATCTTAAAGGGTCATACAACCTACCCCCTATAGCAGCTGTCCCCAACCTTTTTGGCACCAGGGACCAGTTTTGTGGAGGACAGTTTTTCCATGGATGGGGAGGGGCGGGTAGGGGATGGTTCAGGCAGTGATGCGAGCGATGGTTCAGGCGGTGATGCAAGCAATGGGGAGTGGCAGATGAAGCTTCACTCGCTCGCCCGCCACTCACCTCCTGCTGTGCAGCTGGTTCCTAACAGGCCAGGGACTGCTACCGGTCCGAGGCCCAGGGGCTGGGGACCCCTGCCCTATAGGACAGGGAAAGTACATCTACCTGAAGGACAATACTCAATCTTATGTTAAAAAAAAAATCACTCAACAGATTGAGTTAACGATATCTTCTCCTATCTAGTCTAAACTCTGGTAATAAAACATGAAATAGAAATAAGAAAAGAAAAAAATAATCATCACCTACAGATGATATGACTGTCTACCTAGAATATTCAAGGAAAATTAACCAAAAAGAGGTTAGAATTGATAAGAGCTTGAAAAGTGCCCAGTTACACGATTATATCTTAAAATCAACAGCTTTCTAAATATAAATTACTGGTTATATATATGCTACAATCTGAATGTTTGAGTCCCCCCAAACTTCATATGTTGAAAACCTAATGCCCAAGGTGATGGTATTAGGAGGTGGGGCTTTGGGAGGTGACTGGGTCATGAAGGCAGAACCCTCATGAGTGAGATTAGTACCTTAATAAACGGAGCCCCAGAGAGCTTCTTGCTTGCCCCTTCCACCAAGTGAGGACAGAGCAGAAAGGTGTCGTTTGTGAACCAAAAAGCAGGCCCTTACCAAGTCTGCTGGCAACACGATCCTGGACTTCCCAGCCTCCAGAATGGTGAGAATAAATATCTGCTGTTTATAAGCCACCAGTCTGATGTATATTGTTTTGTTTTGTTTTGTTTTTTATGTATGTTGTTACAGCAGCCCAAAAGGACTAAGACAATGTAATATGACCACTATGCATAATGTCTATAACCGACTGATTATATAACAACAGCCAATTAGAAGAGGGCTCATTCACAAAAGTTAAAGAAGAGTATAACATACCCAGGAATAACCTAAATCCTCCATTTTCCAAACATGGTAGGGCACGTGAAGGAAGCCTGCAAAGTGAGAGACCACACAAAGCAATAACAGGCACAGAGAAGAGGCAAGGACACCAATCTCCTGCGTACGCCACCTTCCTATGCCACCTGCCAACCTCCTACGTATGCCACCTTCCTATGCCACGTGCCAATCTCCTGTGTATGCCACCTTCCTATGCCACCTGCCAATCTCCTGTGTATGCCACCTTCCTATGCCACCTGCCAATCTCCTACGTATGCCACCTTCCTAATGCCACCTGCCAATCTCCTGTGTATGCCACCTTCCTAATGCCACCTGCCAATCTCCTACGTATGCCACCTTCCTAATGCTACCTGCCAATCTCCTATACACGCCACCTTCCTAATGCCACCTGCCAACCTCCTACGTATGCCACCTTCCTAATGCCACCTGCCAATCTCCTATACACGCCACATTCCTAATGCCGCCTGCAATCTCCTATACATGCCACCCGCCTAATGCCACCTGCTTTTGTGCTCATTCGGCCTGCTGTTATGCTCCAACCTGCTAGCAAACAACCCAGAGAATCGTAATCTATACGGAAGATTTCTTTGTCTGTGTCAGGGATAGAAATGGTTATAAGCTCATAGCTTGACAAAGTAAACAGCTAAGTATCCTGTCCCCCAACCCATCCCCATGCGCCCGGAAGGCTATCCCTTTCTCCAGCAGACGTGCTGCTGCTCCCCACTGGCTTCTCACCTTTTCCAATGAGAGATCCGTGACCACCTGCTACCAGGTCCACACACGTGCTTTCTGGCTAGTACACGTAGGGCAGCCATCCAGGCACAGAGGAGCCTCGTCAACCAATGAGCAAACTCCCCTCCTCAAACCCTAACCAACCCAAACACCTTTAGGCCGCGGGGTTCTCGCTGGCTCAGTCTCACGCCAGGAGTTGCTGTAGGCTCTTGACATCTTGATATTCCCCAAGAAAGAGCAGTGTGGTTCCCACTGTTGGCATCCTTTATTCACCACAGTTCTATCTGTTCCTAGGGGACGGCAGGGAATCCGGGCTGAAATAAGGCTTTCCTGTTGGCCCCTTTCCTACAGCAAGCCAGTGGGAACCATCAACAAAGACACCCAACTCTTCCCCCTACTCCTGGTTTATGTAATGGTCTGGACTGGATTCCAGTAGCCCTGAGAGGCCCTCAGCTGTACCTGATCCCAAACCAATACACCACCTAAAGCCCAAGAGTAACACCATCTCTCGCTGACACAACCTCACGGCGCTGGAGAGGAGGGTCCCAGGGTAGGCCCAAGAAACCACAAGAGAATTAGAGGGGTGGGTTGCTGTTGCAGGGAAGCACTGGCCGCGAGCCTGCCTGGGGCACCAGCCCCCCGCTGCTCCCCATAAGCGCCAGCCCAGCTCCGTCCTCCCAGGGCTCTGCACTGGCTATTCCCCAACAAGGGAAACGCTCTCCCCGGACATCCACAGGGCTCCCTCTTCATCTCCTTCAGGGTTGTACTCGGAGTCCACTCTCAGGGAGGCGTTCCCTGACCTACATGTCCCAGCAACACTCACTCCCCACCCTACGCTCCTCCTTCTCTGATTTACTTTTCTCCACAGCACTATCCTGACCTCATTCGATACACATTTTACATAAATTTATCCATGGCCCCGTAAGCTCCTCTGGGGCACAGTTTTTGTCTGTTGTGTTCACTGCTCTAAGATACCTAATATCTAGAACAGCGCTTGGCACAAACAGACACTCAAAAGTATCCGTTGGATGTTATTAAAGAAAAACAAAGCTAGACGCTAGTTAAAGGCAGTAAAGACAGAATTTATTCAGTATATACTGCAAGAGGAAAGAAAGACTTCAGTATAAAACTTAGCTCAACTTCAATCCACAAGGAGGCGGCCAGGCGTTTTAAAGGAGGAACGAGAGAGCAGACAGGGCTAAAGCAGTCACGGAAGCGGGCAATTACAAAAAGCAGGCAGGGTGGTTGGTCATCGTCAACGATGTTACGTGTCAGTTTGTCCCCGTCTCCTAGAGACGGGAGACGGAGGCCCTATCCTTCCTGATTACATGTCAAAGGAACGGCTTTCAGGTCCTTGAGAAGGATACTCCTGGGTTGTAGGAGACACGTATACATCTCAAAGAGACAGAGAATGCATTGTAATTGTACTGTTTTTATACTAAATGCTGAATAAAAGGGAAATCGGGCCCATCCTCAGGTGTTGGCTGGAACAAAGGCTAAATCCTTGTGGCAGACTTGAGCTTTTCCAAACAGAAACTCAAGGGGGGATGGGTCATCCCGGGGGCATGACCTCAGGGGGCTGGAAGCCAAGTTAGAGTTTTCTCAAGTCTTCTGGGGGGGCGGGGGACAACACTACACCGACAAGATTGTGTTGAAAGTTGCAGTTCCTATAGGCCAAGGTTGAGGCCTAGTCAAGAAGAGGGCTCAGAGGAGTCTGACTAAAGTTTGGTCAAGCGGAGTGTCTTGGTGAATGGGTAGGTGGGCGGAGGGGGTATAAGGACCGGTGGGAAAGGGGTCAAGATGGTAAGATCTGAAGCATCCAAATTCAGATATGAAGCAGAAATTGCTTCCGAGAAAAAGGGAAAATCCTCCACTCTTCTCAATAACCCCCCTCTCCAACATTCCTGCGGCAGACATAATAAGGCTCCCATTTACCCATAAAACTGCTAAACGGGAACAGTCAATAGTTTATCCTAGCCCTTCCCAGCCTGCACTTGTTTCCTGCAAGATATTTTCCAGGGCTGAGTTTGCTCCCTGTTTAGAATTCATATTGAAGACAGATCCTAGGAGTTTACAGGAAAGTCTCCTATGGAGCTGATGCTATCTGTTCCTATTAACTTTTTACTAATGAAGCATCTTTGGGTAGTTCACTTCTCTCTCCCTTTCCCCTCGGCAGCCGTCTCTGAGATGTGGAAGGGGTTTAACCCACTTTCCTCCCTTCCCCGCCCCCGTCTCAGCTTCTCTCTGCCTCCGGCTCGGCTCGGCTCCAAAAAAGTCCCGGTTTGTGTGCGATCACAAGGCACAGCTGATTCACCGGGTAACCACCTGAGCCCTGGGTGATAGCAGTTTGCATTTTCTCAGCAGCTCAACTACAATATTGGCCAGATTTCTTTTTTTGTCTTTTCATGAGACTACAGATGTTAAAATAAGAAAAAGCATTTTTCAAAGTTAACATTTGAACATAATCAGGAGACAGCAGATTCAGGGTTTATGGAGCCTTACATTCTTATGATGGGACGCGGGAGGGGGGAGAGAGTGTCCTCCTTATTTTAAAAAAATCCACAATTACAAATACAAACTTCTGTGACCATGTGAGCACACTGCTAGTGGCCCTCCCAGGGGCTTGGACGAAGCCGGAGTGAGGGGCCCTGAAGCTTAAGATCATTAGCTTCCCAGTCAATGCGCCTCTGCTGGGAGATACGAAAGACTAGAGAGGTTTATACCGCAGCATTAAAATCTCTAGAAAACCGCTAAGCATAACAGTCTTCTCTTACATCAATCCTCTAGACGCTATTCTCATCTCTCTTTCACAAACCTCCGTCCCTGCTGTTCCCTCTAATTTGGCCGCAGCAATTCATTATAAAAGCGCATGTGCTGAGCTGGGGCTGTGCATCCTTCCCCTGTTTTGGCTTTAACAATCCAGTACTGTGTCAATTATGTAATAGCCAAAACAGAGAGTTTAATGCAATAGTCGTAGCACTTACATAAGCCTTCGCAAACCAACCCTAAGATCTGCCCCCAGATTTGGGTATTTGGAATTACATGAAGTAGACAGAAAACATTGATTCAGCAGCCACGTTAATTTCCGACCTTAAAGACAATAAAAGCTTTTTTGCACTTAATTTGCTAGTCTATATTAACATAATGAGTTTTGAATTTCATGGAGCAAACAATCTTTAATAAGACGTGATTGTCTTTTCATGTAAACAAAAAGGAATATCCTGACACCGCTACTCAACTTCACTGTTACCTGTGCACAAAGAAATGTCCCACTCAGGACTCCCTGACATAGTCTACATGGAACCATGGGTCCCCAATAAACATCAACTATTCCCTGCAGGTTTAAAAAAAATCGAGAAAGATATACAAAATACAAAAGTGTACATGCTATAATTCCTCAACACATCTTCTTTTCAATACCATTCTCTCTCCATATTTCTAACCACTTATTTTTTACCTTCCTTAAACCACTGGAGCCGCACCTTAGGCTACAAAGTGACAAATTGAAAAAAAACAATGCCATCCTATGGGTCTCACCCCTGGCTACACATTAGAATCACAAGGGAGTTTTTAACATTACAAATGTCACAGCATCACCAAAAACCACTTGGAACAGATTCCTGAGATGTGGGTCACAAGAGGAGGTGCCCAGACTTCAGTATACCTGATATTTCTACTTCTGTCTTCTTCTTCTCTGAAAAAAAACCCATAAATACAAGTAGAGATATTAAAGGTTATTTAAATCTTTAATAACTGGCAGTTCATAATTACAAAGTTTCCATCAGCTATAAGAAATAAAATCATTCACTAGTTTAAAAGCCATAAAGGATATCTGTGGGATCTTTTTTATTACTATCAATAAGTAGTCAAAGAATTTTCACCAAGTTTCTTAACAGCCCTTACAAAACCTACTCTTTTTTTTTATGTTTTACAATTGTACCTAATGAGGTCAAAGAAACGGCCCTATATCATCTTAAAGGGTATCTCCAGCTAAGACCATGCTTATCTTCCAGTAAAGTTTTGGTTTAAAGAAGAAATTATGGCTCTGACTTATCTTCACCCTCTCTTCTTAGATGCTCTGGTAATCCCTTTTATAACTTTAACAATGAGCAAATATTTTTTAAAAGCACTTATATAACAAGAGTACAGGCGCCTTTGGTATCCTGCCAAGAGTACTTCTTTCCGTGTTTGTATTTAAAATAGAATGGTAGTAACATCACTTATGTGCCTGAAATTCCTTCTGTGCACAGGCTCAGAATGAAAAAAATGGATGTAGCAAACCGCTTCACTGCTTTACCATTATAAAGCTCAAAGGAAATAACACATTCGTACTAAATTAAGACGAAGACACAGAACAAATTATCCAAAGCCGGGGGTGTGGGGCGGGGAGGGATTCGGTTGAACTCACCTACCAGCCCTTCTAAAACAGAGGATGTTTAACCTGGCAGCACGCGAAGGTGCCGGACGAGCTGCAATACCTCAGTCCGAGCAGGTGATGGATGCAGGCAGGAGAGAACGAGGGCTGTGATGACCGAGAAGCCAAAATAAACACTGCGCTGCCCGGAGCCCCGGCGGCAATCACTCCCCGACTCGGCGCGGGTTCCCAGAACGCCGGCAGCGGAGCCCAGCCCGCCCCTGTGCAGAACTGAGCAGAAGAGGATTCGCTCACCTGGGTGGGAAAGAGCCAAGGAAGATGTCCAAGAAGCCAGCGCTGCCCTTCAAGAGACTCTCATCCCGGACCGGCTTCCCACACGCCTCCTCTGCCTCCTCCGCCTCCAGCTCGAGTTTTCTATTTGGCCACAGGTCTGGACTCGGCTGATCCTCCGAGGAGGTCCGCAAAGCGGGGGCGACAAACTTGCCGGGAGAAGCCGGCAGAGGTGGTGCAGGCGGAGGGGGCAGGGACGCCCCCGCGCGCGGAGCCGGCTCCCCAGCCTGGTCCCCGCCGCCCGCCCACGCCCGCTCGCGCCCCGCGCTCACCTCGCGCCGGCACCGCCCAGGCCGCCGCCCCCGCTCCGAGCGCGCGGCGGCCGCGGTGGCGACGGCCGGACCCGCCGACCGGACGCCGAGGCGCCCCCCGGCCGCAGCAGCCGCCCCTCCGGCCGCCTCGCCCGGACAAAGAGAAGCGGCGGCGCGGGCGGCGGCGAAGACCGGGCCTCGGAGAGCGCCGCGCAGCCCGCGCGCCTCGCCGGCGAGGTGCGGGCGGCGTTGACAGCGGCCGGGCGGCGAGCGGGCCCGCGCGGGAGGGCGGCGCGGGGCGGAGAGGCGCGCACCACCTCCCGGCCTCCCCGAGACGCACACGCCGGGACCCGAGCCCCGCGCCCCGCAGCCCTGCCGGGGAGCCGCAGCGCCCTCTGCCGGCCGCGGGGCCGCCGTGCGTCCCGCTCCGGCCCCGGCGGTGGGATTCCTGGTGCACGAGGAGCCCGAAGATGACCTGTGGAAAGGTTTGCGGAAAAGGCACACGTTTCTTTCTAGAACCAGGTTTATTTCTGTGTTTAATAAGCACCAAATGTGCCTAACACCGGTCGAGGGGTTCTAGAGGACCTCTTAGGAATAAGTATATTAATTTATGTCTCAAAGAAATGCTCCCGGCTTCCCTAAGCAGTGCACGTGGAAGGTAAGCGAGATCAGAGAACTTCCGCTGCCTCCGGTTCAAATGTCAATGGAATAAGCTTTTGCCGTTATAAAAATGAAATGTGGGTGCTGGTCCTCGCACTATTTAGGTGGGGTTTTTTTAAGGGCGGTGGGGAGGTCTTTTTCCAAAGTACCATGTTAAGCAATATTTTACAGCAGTTAATTTTTGAATCATTACTGGACTACTTAGTGAAGGGAAATCACACCACTGTCTTTTAAAAATATTCTAACAGCTCTCCCTTCTCCTCTGGACGAATCTAGGGCAGATTTCAAGTTTTCCTGTCACTTTCAGCTGTTAATAAACAGTCTGATCCTCTGGTATTAAAAAGTCCAGTCCAGTCCAAGTCAAAACTTCCGTCTCATTCCACCTAAGCCTACCCCACTCCCCTCTCGCCACCCACCAGCTCCCAGCAGGACCCAAGCTCAGAAGCCTGCATGGGGAAGGGAAAGGCCTTTTCCTGCCTTGTTCTACATCCCGGGCTAACTCTGTGCAGACTGGCTCATCCAGAATGGCACGGTGGGGAGCTTGCCCAGCACCAGGCTTCCGAGTCAGCTTCTCCACTGGTGGTGCATCTCCGCAGGGGTCACGTGCCCTGGCAGGCAGACCCAGCCGCCTTCCACCCTGTCCATCCAGGTCACGGCCACAGCAGCACGCCCTCCCCGTTCCCCGGTCACAGGTAGCTCTGACCAGCCTTGCTCTTCACAGCTTGTCTCGTAGGAGTTCGGAGGCTCTGGGTTCATGTATGTCCCCAAACTCTGGGTGATCCATGCCAAGCTCTCCAGGTAGTTCTCCAGAAGCCTTTCTTTGGATGAAGGGGCTGGTCCTGCCCCCTCTCCCTCACAGCACCCTGTAATTCTTGCTACCAGCCTCCTCCCTGATCACTCTCTCCTCTGCCTAAACCCTTACTCATCAAATCCTACAAAGATGGACCAATGCCTCTATTTAAAATGTGAAGACACCTCTCTCTGTGGTGGCCATGTCGTGTTCTTCTCAATTCTCGAGAGGATAACTAACTGATGGCCTCCAGCCGTCACATCTTTGGATCCACCACGGTGCTCACACCCAGGTCACACATCCCCCCAGCTGTTCCCTGCCCATGACTGAGCACGGGGGCAGTACTGGGGCTGAGCCATTTCGCAGGACCCATTTACTGGGCAGCCTTTGTTCTGAAAGTTCCCATTGTCCTGACAAGACCTTCTCAGAACTGGCCCCAGTCTGTAAATGTGCACTATCTGGTCATTTTTATTCAATCTGACAACATCCACCTTTTCATCTGTAAATATACCTCATTTAATTACTTAGTAATTATTATGTAACTATATCCATTACTTGTGTAATTGAACCTACTTCTGCCATATATCTGTGAGCTTTCTACTGGTCCTGCTTTTTTTGGGATCTTTTCTGCCTCCCTTAGATGACTGAGGGAAAATTTCCGTTGTTTTATATTTCCTGTTACAGAAATTATACATTCTGTATTTTCTTCCAGTAATTATTCTTAAAGTTCTAACATGTGTAGGTAACTGGAAAGTCTAAGTTTTTACATCTCTGTGCTTCTCCTGAACGATGAAGGACTTTTGAGCACTTAAACTTCAATTGTCCCCTGCCCATCTTACGTGACATCATGCAAAACTTTACTTGATTTTTTTCCTCTGCAAATTAGACAGTGTTATTATTATTTTATAGTCAATGTTTGCTTACCATTCCTTCTTGAATCTCAGATCTTCCTTCTGGAATCAATATCCTTCTTTCTGGAATACATCATCAAAAATTCCTTTGTGAATGCTTTTTGGTGATAAACACTCTCCAGTTTGGTTTCCTAAAGATGTCCTTATGTCACTTCCATCTTTGCACGATAGTTACCCAGGTCTACAGTTCTAGGTTAACAATTACTTTCTCTTTGGGCTTCTGTTGCTGCTGCTGTGACGTCAGCTGCCAGTTTTAGTTGTTATCCCTTCAGGAGCGACCCATCTCCTCTGTCTGCTTTTACCATCTTCTCATCATCTTTGTTGTTTTGCAGTTTGCTTCTCTATGTCTAGGTGTGGATTTCATTTTATTTCTCTTTTTTGTGGTTTACTGTGCTTCCTGCATCTAAGAATTCTTGTCTTTTACCAATTTTAGAAAATTCTCCAACACTATCTTCTAATATTGTTTTCTCCCATTCTGTCCTTCTGAATTCCAATCAAATGCATATTATACTTTCTTATTCTATCCTGTGTTTCAGTCTGTTTTGTTTATTTTCCATTTCCTGTTCTCTCTCTCTCTCTCTCTCTCTCTCTCTCTCTCTCTCTCTCTCTCTGTCTCTCTCTCTCCTGCCAGGTCTTTTTGAAGGACCTTTTGTGGAATGCATCTCAGACATGTCCTTTGGAGATGAAAGGGAGAATCTCTTTATCCACTAACTTCCACTTCCTATTGGTCAGCGGTGGCGCCATAAGCCGTAACTCACCCACCCGTCCAGAGCGTGCAGGCGTGAGCAATGAGGCGTTCCCACAGGTATTCCATGTTATGACATCAGATGTTTCTTCAGGGAAGAGAACAAGAGATCCAGGACGGAATCAAAGTGAGGTTCTGTCTGGTTCTACCGAAGAGAAGCTGGTCTAAGCCTCTTGAAACTGGTTGCTGCAGCAGCGGCTGGAGCAAATGGTGGGACCAGGGGGATTTACAGAGGTCCACAAGCAGTGGCCAGCACAGATACTGACTGCATGTTTTACTGCAGTTTTAAGTGTTTGAGTCAGAAGTTACTGTTTTCTTAGAATGACCAGTCCTCCCATAAGGGAGAATAATCACACTGGTCTCTGTGCATGTGCCTGTGGAGTGGACTGGAGAAATCTCACGATATGAAGAGAAAAGCACCAAGTGTGTCAGAAATCAGAAGATGTGACGTTGGCCGTGTAATCTAAGCAGGTCACTGAGCTTCTGTGAGCCCTGGTTTCTCCATCTATGAGGGGGGATAATAACAAATGCATTACTTACCTTATAGGACAGGAATCAAAGTGGTAACAAATATAAAAGCATTTTATAAGCTGCAAAATGCCCTAACAATATAATTTATGGTAATTGTAAACATTAAGGCTTATTTTGGTGTCCTGGCTACTCTCTGCACCCCAGGCCCCAAGCCAGAACTATACCAAGTTCTGGGCTTTTGGTAAGCAAAAAGTCGATGTGAGATAAATGCTTGAGAGAAGGAAAGAAAACAATAAAGCAGCTATGATGGCAGTTTGAAAATGAAGCAGATATGTTGCAGTGGTATATGCTCTGTCACCTAAAATGTAACTAGGGGCAGGGATGTGGAAAAACTGGACGCTTGTGCACTATTGGTGGGGATGTAAAATGGGGCAGCTGCTATAGAAAACATATGGCAGCTCCTCAAAAAAAAAAAAAATAGAATTACAATATGATTTAGCAACTGTACTTCTAGATATATACCCAAAGAATTGAAAGCAGAGACTCAAAGAGATATCTGTATGCCCCTGTTCATAGGAACAGTATTCACAATAGCAAAAAGGTGGCAACAGCCCAAGTATCCACTGACAGATAAATGGATAAACAAAATGTGGTACATATAACGGTATGTTATTCAGCTTTAAAAAGAGGAAGTTCTGATAAATGTAACAACATGGATACACACTACTATATATACGACAGATGATCAACAAGGACCTACTGTAGAGCACAGGGAACGCTACCCAATATTCTGCAATAACCTATATGGGAAAAGAACCTGAAAAAGAATATATATATATAACTGAATCACTTTGCTGAACACCTGAGACTAACACAACATTGTTAATCAACTATACTCCAAAATAAAATAATTAAATTTAAAAAAATGCAACAACATGGATGAACCCTGAGGACAATATGCTAAGTGAAATAAGCCAGACACAAAAGGACAAATATTATAAGAGTCCACTCATATGAGGTACCTAGAGCAGTCAGATTCATCAAGACAGAAAGTAGAGTGCTGGTTGGCATTTCCCTGGTGGCGCAGTGGTTAAGAATCCGCCTGCCAGGGCAGGGGACACGGGTTCGAGCCCTCGTCTGGGAAGATCCCACATGCTGCAAGCAACTAAGGCCGTGCACCACAACTACTGAGCCTGAGCTCTAGAGCCCGCGAGCCACAACTACTGAGCCCACGTGCCACAGCTACTGAAGCCCATGCGCCTAGAGCCCATGCTCCGCAACAAGAGAAGCCACCGCAGTGAGAAGCCCACGCACCGCAACAAAGAGTAGCCCCCGCTCACCGCAACTAGAGAAAGCCCACGTGCAGCAACGAAGACCCAATGCAGCCTAAATTAATTAATTAATTAATTAATTTTTTTTAAAAAAGAAAGAAAGTAGAATGGTGACTGCCGGGGCTGGAGGAGGGGAGGATGAGAAGTTATTGTTTAACGGGGACAGAGTTTCAGTTTTGCAAGATGGAAAGAGCTCTGGAGAGGGATGGTGGTGACGGCTGCACAACTATGGGAATATATGCCTTGGAACTGTACACTTAAAATGATTAAGGTGGCAGATTTTATGTTATGTATATTTTACCACAATTTGTAACAAATGTAACCAACAATCAAAATAATACAGGAAGCAAAGGATGGTTTTCATAACAACTACAGCCTCTGCCTCAAGGATCAGTGGGATCCTCCCTGCCTCCTTTCCAGGCCAGGTGACACAAGACTGCCAGGCTCTGGGGCCTGTCCTGTGTAAGGCTCGGGTGTCGCGTGTGGGCGTTCCCCAGCCAGTGACAGGGAGCCACACCTCCCCAGTCTGAACACTGCCCGGCTTCCAGGCGAGTGGACCACACAAAGCCCGAAAGCATTTTTCACCTAAGCCCTGGGCCCCGCACAAGAGGCTCCGGAATCCCAGCTACTCCTCATCCCTCTACTGCGGCTCTGGGCCCGCCAACCTGGCTTCGGGGAGAACGGAAAGCCTTTCACCCAGAGCAGGGAAAGCAGAGCTGGAAGACGAGGACCAAAGGCAGACTTCTCAGGCTTCTGACAGTGTCGCTGGGAGCTGGACTTAGCTGTCCGTCTTTCTTTCCTCAACATGTTCATTGAACACTGGCTTCAGTTATTAAATACTGTCAGCACCACCTCCGATGTAGATTACACGTTTGGTTCCCGTTCTTGAAACCTGGCTCTAATGTCCAAGAGTTTAAAGATCTTTTTTTCTCCTGAAGTTTGATTACGGTTTAGAGTACTGTAGTTAATAGCCTGAAAGACCCTGGCACAAACTGGGTCGACTGGGTTTTGCCTCACATATGCACACTGTCTTTCCCTGTTTGCCCTGAAGGTCAGTCTTTCCTCCGATTTGAGGCTGCTCAAATGATACAAGTGGTACAAAAATCATAATTTCTGTCCCTAGACCTCAGATAAATTCCCCCAGGCAATTATTGACGTGGCTGAAACATCAGGAGAATAAAAATGGCTGCAATCCTCCTGATGCTACTTGAATTTTAATGCGTTTTGACTCTCTTGACAATGTGACGTTAATTTAGGGCTATAACAAATACTGCATATTGAAAGACATGTTCTTTGCTTCCCTTTGCTTATTTTGTGTACTTACAGCGAAATAAGCTTCAGTTATTATGGCAAAGCCTATTGAAAAATGTATACATCGATTTTAACACAATCTATAGCATACAAAGAATCTTCTTCAGGAGATCTGATATAGTCAAACCAGTTTTCCTAACATCCCAGATTCCCTAATTGTTTTTTTATGCTATAGTGTCTAAAAACCAAATCACAGAAGACGTTGCAAGAGGCTTTGTTTAGGAGAATGGAAATCCCCTAGCATTTTACCTAGGATCTCAGAAAGTCATTTCTCTGGAGAGCAGTGAATACTGACCAAAAAAAATCAGACACGGTTATAAAATTTGCACAGTACTGGTACACGAAGTACTTATATTCCTCCAGGCCTCCCATATCTTGACCAGTTTGCTCCAGGAAAGGTCTTTTCCTCTTTCGCTAGGTGTTCATTCCTCCACAGGTGCTTACTGGGCACCTACTTCACCCCAGCGCAGTGTGAGGTCCCTCCTCTCAGGGAATTTACATTCTGGGTAATGACAGCTGGTGCGAGGACTGCGGAAGAAATAAATGGGACAACACGATGGAAACTTGGAGGGGGTGGGTCTCGACTCTGGACATGAGCGTGTCCTCCACTGGTACTGTGTATGCCTGGCTGTGCCTCTGAGGGAAGGAAAGTGACAAAGTGCCCAGGTAGAAAAGAACTTCTAACTACATCTTTGTGTTCATAACTTTTTTTCTAATTTTAACAACTAATTTTGAGGTGTTTTTTTTTTTTAATTTCAGGGTTTTTTTTAGCTTTTATTTTCCCAAAATTGAATTATTGGGTTAGAGAATATTAACTAATGACTACATATATATATAACAAATTATATATGTGTGTATGTGTATATATTGTATACAGGTGTTTGTATATACTTATATCAAATATTTGTGTGGCATATATATATATCATATATGCCACACAACATATATATATACACATAAATAGAGAGAGATCCAAATAAAAAATCCTGCACCAGTTTATACTCCTATCATGAATGTACAAGAAAAGCTATTTCACATTTCTTTTAATCTCCTTTAAAATGCTTGCAAATTTGATAAATATAAATAGTATCCAAGTTCTTTCGTTTTTATCATGTTTTTAAATATAATATTGGAAAATACAGAAGAATATGTGACATGTACATACGTTACAGAACAAAATAACACAGGTGAACCCATAACTCAGCCAGTAACTTGCATCCATCCTGAATAACTCCTCTATCCTCTTGCCTCTTCCTCACTCCATCCCCAGGAGAACCTGTATCCTGTATTTTATGCCCATTATTCTCTTATCTTTCTTTTAAAATAACTTTATCATATATGTATATATAACTGAATAACGTATTAGTGAATTTGGTTTTTTAGCCTTATAAAAATGATATCATACCTAATGGAGTTCTGCAACTTGCTAGTTCACTCAACATTATGTTTCTAAGATTCACCTATGTTATGGCACATAATTTAAATTCATTTGTTTTTTCACTGCTATATAATATCCATCATTTTCCTGTTGGGTTGTTTTCAGGGTTTTTTTAAATTATAAATCCATATGAACATCTCATAAAAATCATCTTGTGTATCAAAAAGCATTCAAGGGCTTCCCTGGTGGCGCAGTGGTTGAGAGTCCGCCTGCCGATGCAGGGGACGCAGGTTCGTGCCCCGGTCCGGGAAGATCCCACATGCCGCGGAGCGGCTGGGCCCGTGAGCCATGGCCGCTGAGCCTGCGCGTCCGGAGCCTGTGCTCCGCAACGGGAGAGGCCACAACAGTGAGAGGCCCGCGTACCACAAAAAAAAAAGCATTCAATATAATGCTAAATATTTTTGCAATGTACCAACGGAAACATCAGCTGTACCAATGTACATTTCCACCAGCAATATATACCATTTATCCTCATTCTCTCCAACACTTGACATGGTCAGACTTCTTCACTGTTGGCAAGCAATTGTTGTGGGTATAAAATAACATCTTGCTGTGGTCTGACTTGATATTGCCCTGATTACTAATGAAATAGAACACGTCTTCTCATGGTTACGAAAATATGGTTACATATTTTCTCTTCTGTGAAATACCAGTCCACCTCTTTTGCACATTTTTTCATTTCTATTTAGTGATTTATCTTATAGATTTATAGAAGTTCATAGCATATTCTGGATTCTAATTCTGTTGATTGTATATATTACAAATATGTTCTCCCAATGAATGACTTAATTTACATTTACATTATGGTATTTTTTGAAGAAGTCTTAATTTTAAAATAGTCAAGGAACTTCCCTGGCGGCACAGGGCTACAAAGTTGTAAGTCTTTATATCAGCTAGAGCAAGTTCTTCTACCTTATGCTTCTTGACTCTTTAGAACGAACCTGTCAAATTTTTTTTAATTAATTTATTTATATTTGGCTGTGTTGGGTCTTCGTTTCTGTGCGAGGGCTTTCTCTAGTTGCGGCGAGTGGGGGCCGCTCTTCATCGCGGTGTGCAGGCCTCTCACTGTTGTGGCCTCTCTTGTTGCGGAGCACAGGCTCCAGACGCGCAGGCTCGGTAGTTGTGGCGCACGGGCCTAGTTGCTCTGCGGCACATGGGATCTTCCCAGACCAGGGCTCGAACCCGTGTCCCCTGCATTGGCAGGCGGATTCTCAACCACTGAGCCACCAGGGCAGCCCGAACCTGTCAATTTTAATGAAGATTCCATTTCAGATTTTCTTTGGAATTTGGAGAGAATAAACAACTTCATGATACTGAGTGTTCCTTTCCAAAAACATGAATATTATTCCATTTTCTTGGGCGTTCTTCAATGTCCTCCCATAAGACCTTATGATATTCTGCATATAGATCTTGCACATCTTTTGTTAAAAGTATTCCTAGTGTAGCAGGTTGCCAGTTGTCTCCAAAAATCCATCCATCTCTTCCTGGGCACACAGCCACCCAAAGAGATTCTACTCACCCCAGGAGTGATGGTGCAGCCTCCAGGTAGCGCCTACTGAAAGAATCACTGCTTTACCTGGACTCAGCTTTTCCTCACCTGTGCTGACCACGACACTGATGTGGAAGTGACCCAGTTCTGATGATTCAGATGAGTACAGGACTCTCGGGAATGACCTAGCAACAAAGTAAAAGGAACCCAGGTCTCTGGATGACCTGTTGAAGCAGAGCTGTCTGCCAGCCTAGACCAACCACACTAGAAACTTCTCTTTTATTTAAGCCATGCTATTCAGGGGTTCGTTATGTTATGCTATGTTTTTTACACAGTTAGATTCTGTTTAGTAATGTTTTACCTGGAATTTTTATATCTACGCTTAAGAGTGAGATTGAACCGCAATTTTCCTTATTCTTGTGTTCTTTCCTTGTTTTGATGCCCTAAAGTGCATTAGGAATATTTCCACCCTTTCAGTCCTCTGGAGGAATTTACATAAGATGAAATAATTTGTTTCTAGAAAATTTAATTGAACTCATCCGTAAAACCATCTGGATTTCATGTAGTTCTTGTTGGGAAGAATTTTTACTGTGAGTGATTTCATTTTAACACTTTCTTTATAAATAAGTAATGAGTGCTACCTCAATGCAGTTTTAATTTCCGTTTTATATTACTAATAGAGTTGCTCATCTTTCCATATGTCTATTAATTGTGGGTTTCCTATTTTGTGGGTTGCCAGTTTATTTCTTTTTCCCATTGGGATCATTTAGATTAATTCAGCTTCCCCTCCCAGTGTGGATGGAGTACCATTCTCCACCCCAATGATGTTGGGCTTGGCCATATGACTTGCTTTGGCCAATAGAACAATAGCAGACATGACACAAGCAAAAGGCTTTAATTATGCTTGCTCAGATTGGTGCATCTCTTGCACTAGTGCTGTCACCATGACAACCAGCCCTGGGTAATCACTGGCCTTAGAGTGATGAGCACACTTGGAACAGACCTGTACCCAAACTGCATCCTGGAGCCAAGCCCAGCAAACTTGGAGCCTGAAGAAGCAGAGTCACCCAGCTCAGTGCAATCTAAGTCAGCCAAACAGCAGACTTGTGTGAGAATAGATGCTGTTGTTAAAAGCCAGTGAGTTTTAAGGGGACTTGTTATGCAGTAATATTGTAATAATAGCTGACTAACACATCTATTATCTATCAGCGTGTTAGAGAATTTCTTATCATTTTTTGTAATCATTAGCTTATATAATTTTAATAGATAACTTAAATTAATATTCACATAATTTATATAATTATTAGTTTATTGCTGTAACTATCACCCCACCCCCGCTAGAGTTTGTCTTGTATTTTGATGGTGTTTCTTAATCTTACACATAGGGAAATTTTACTCATTTTTAGTTAAGTTTGTACATTTTTTCCCCCTGTTGCTCTTCTATTCCTTTTGAACCTAAACAGTCTTTCCCAATTCTGAGATTTAATAAATAATCAATTCCATTTTCTGTTTTATAAAACTTTAAAAGTGTGTAATTCTCTAATCTATCTGGAATAAGAGAGGTGTATTAATCATTCCTAGACCCTCTTATTTTTTTTCCTGAGTTCAGTGTGATATATCTAGGACCCCTAAAAATTAATCCCAATTCTAATTGGAAAAATGTTTAAATTGAAAACTCATTAAGATTATATAATAGTCACCCTTTTAGCTAACAGCTTTGTTTTTGCTTTAAATTTTTAATTAAATTGGCATACCAATTTAACTATCCCAATTACTTTGTGTTTAACCAAGCTGAAATTACACTTTCATTTGCTGTCCAATTCCTCTAGAGAATTCAAATTCACCACAATCTTTTAGTAACCCACAGCTCTGTTCCTTATTAACCAAAATAATTCAATCACTCACAAAATTTTTTACTATTTTTTCCTAGATAATCTTACAATCCTCTTATCTATACAAGTTGAAATTGAAGGAGGCATACTGCACTGTTAGAAGGACTAGAAAAACGCTGTGTGAATAGCATCACTGTATTGAAGGTATCCTGCTGTGAGTGAAGGTGTGTCCCTCGGTGGAGCCTTCCTGGATTCTGTAAGGGGAATTTGCTGCTGTTCTCCCTGTGGTCCCGTAGCACAGTATGTATGGGACTTGCATTGCAACGTACTTTTGTTTACATGTTTGTTCACCCCATTTGACTGTGAGTCCCCCATTGGCAGTTACTCATTTCTAGTTGTCTAGCACCCATCTTGGTACTTGGCTCATAGAAGATGCTCAGTACCTATTGCTTGATTGATCAACTGATTGGAAGGTTGCACTGGGTGATAGTAAAGTGATGGTGGGCAGCCTATTTGGGTAGCTTCCTTTCTCTTTCCTTTCTGTGAGACCACGACCAATATATAATTCATTTAAACTCTTATACCAGGTCATTCTTTTATATCTCCCACGCTAGGTAGTTATTGGAGTGCCCAAAGACCACAAAGGAGATAGGAAAGTGGGGATTAAAAACTTCTCCCCAGTTTCTATAGCTAAGTTATCCTAGCACATTGATATATTGGAAGGAGCACTGAACTAGGGGTAGGGAGACTTAGGGTCCAAGTCCAGCTCTTCCTCTTAATACCCAGCTTAGAACAGGTCACTTCATTCCCCGGGGCTGCAATTTTGCCATCTGCAAATTGAAATGTGCCACTGCATTGCACAATCTGTTAGGTCCTTAGGACTTTAGTTCTGTACAGAACTACTCAGGATGAGAGCCATTCATCAGGCAGCCACACTGCATAGTGGAAGGACATGGGGCTTTGGAGTCAGGTGGTTGGGGCATTGTATCCAGACTGTCAGTTACTAGATTAACAACCTTGGGCAAGATATTTAGCTTCACTGATGCTCAGTTTTCTGTGGGACGTATAATACCTCTCTTGCAAAGCTGCTGTGAAATTTAAATGAGATAAGGCAGATGAAGCCTGTGGCACTGCGCTTAGACTGCAGTAGAGTCTAGACAGGAACCTTAGTTGTGTTCGTCACACCCCTGTCCTTGCACACAGAGGAATCTCATCTTTCACCTTTCACTGATGCTCACATACACTGCACACACACGTGCATGCACACACACACACACACACACACACACACGGTGGAATAGTTAAAGACAGCAGAAGTCCAATTTTAATGACTTTTTTCCCATGGTTCTGGTACCATCATTGCCAAAAGGAGAGGCTATCTTACAGGCAGTGATTTAATGGTTAAATGTTAAATTCTTGATGTCTTACAAGCATTAAATAAATAGTCCCTAGGTAATTCCCCCTATGTCCAATAAAATGAAAAATCACCAGATATATGGAACTTGGAAACTGGAGTTATTAGGTTCTTTAAATCCTGGACACAGATACCATTAAACTGTGGGTCCCTTCCAATAACTTTTTAATTATAAAGAATATTTCATACCCAGTAATCAATATTACAAGATGGCGCAGTAAAACAGTATTGCCAACAGTTCCAAACGTTATGTCTCTGCTGTACTTTACATCTTAGGTCTGGATACTAAGGTTTGTGATTGCTTGTTTTGAAACAAAACCCATCTACCTACAAGGCAATTCACTTTGGAATCAGTTACTGAAAGTTGCAGCAGGCTTCAAAGCCCAGAGGGAGAACGTTGATGATTCAACTATCCCCTCAAATTGGGTTTTGAAATTCGTGATTTGGGAGCACTCTCTTCACTGACTTTGAGGGAGCGCTAACACCTGGTCTGCCCAGCAGAGGGCAACAGGACCCGAGGAAAAGCAGCAAGAGTATCAGCAGGGTTTTAAACTCAGGCTCCCCAGGAGGGGCCACCCAAGGCCAGGGCCAAGGAGGATGACACTCCTCCCGGCCACGAGGAGCACCAGGGCCAGTGCAGAATGGAAAGATGGGTGCCTTGTCCAAAAGCACCTCAAGCCCACTCCCCGGACTGGTCTTGCCCGGAGACTGTGGGGACGCCCCCCTTCATTCACGCACAGCTCTTTAGATGTCACCTTCTCAAGGAGACCCTCCCCAGCTAAAACAGCATCCCCATCCCCCTCTAAGTGGGACCTGACCCTGTAACCAGCTTTATTTTTCCTCCAAGCACTTACCGCCAACACCTGATGTATTATATTAGTCTGCACTTACTAGAATGTCCACGGGAGCAGGAATTTTCTAGAGTTTTCGGTCCATGACTGTATCCCCAGCTTCTGGAACGGTGCCCAGAATGTGTAAACACTGGACTGTTGAAATGAGGATATGTCTTGACAACCACTGATGAGACAAAAGTAAAAACCAAAGAATATCAGTGCGGCAGGGGTCCGAGTTGCAGTTCGTCCCCGCTTGGGGCCACAGTGGAACTCAGCGCCCAGCACCTCCAGGGAGAAGCTGCACAGGGACCTGGAGATGGAGCACGTGGAAGTGGGGGACAGGACTCCCAACTGTTGCGCGTCCAGCCTCCGCGTCCTTGTGGTGTCGGCCAAGTTCAAGGGGAAGCCGCTGCTTCAGAGACACGGGCTTGTGAACACTTGCCCAGCAGAAGAGCTCCTGCACATCCATGCCTTAGAGCAGAAAACCCTGACCCCGGCGCAGTGGGCCCGTGAGCAGCAGAAATAAGGGACCCAGACCTGCACACCTATTCAATTATGAATCAGGGCCAAAAAAAAAAAGAGGAAAACAAAACAAAACAAAAGAATAACCAGGGCAAGGCCTGCAGGGCATACCTGCCAGATCAGCAGATGGGATGGGAAAGACTATCCCTTTACCTGAATGCAGATTTGCTCTGAAAGCAGAACGCCGACTGTGCATAGAACCATCATATTTTCCCATCACCTAATCTGTGATACTTTTACAACGTCCTTGGGGAGTGACTGCTTCACTCCTTTTACAGGTGAAATAAATAAAGCCCAGAGAAGTACAGAATCTTACACAAGATTCCAGAGTCACACAGCTCCCGTGGCAGAGGCAAATCAAGAAGACCAGAACTCAAGCAAGACTGACGTCTATCCTCCTGTTCTTTCTGAGGTCACGCTGTTCCAGACGTGGGGTCTGCAGTCTGACCTTTTCATTCTATCCCAGGGTCAGGAAGATAAACTTAGTTGCCCAGCGCCTTGGGAATTGATTCAGCTTGTTTGCAGAGACCAGTCAGCTTTGCCTTGGATTCAGTTCATTGTCAACGTATCAGTAATTCTTTTTTTAAAAAATAAATTTATTCATTTTTATTTATTATTTTTGGCTGTGTTGGGTCTTCGTTGCTGTGCGCGGGCTTCCTCTAGTTGCAGCGAGCAGGGGCTACTCTTCATTGCGGTGTGTGGGCTTCTCATTGCGGTGGCTTCTCTTGTTGTGGAGCACGGGCTCCAGAGTGCGTGGGCTTCAGTAGATGCAGCAGGTGGGCTCAGTAGTTGTGGCCCGTGGGCTCTTGAGTGCAGGCTCAGTAGTTGTGGCTCACAGGCTTAGTTGCTCTGTGGCATGTGGGATCTTCCCAGACCAGGGCTCCAACCTGTGTCCCCTGCATTGGCAGGTGGATTCTTAACCACTGCGCCACCAGGGAAGCCCAATAATTCTTTATTAATAAGCCCAAGCATGTGACATTTCTGAGCAATTGCATATTGAATGTCAAGGGAAAAGATAGGGAGTGCATTGTGTGTTGTGAAATATTGCAATAGACAGGCATTTACAAGTTACGTGATTCTAAGCATTGCTTCATAAGTGACCCTTGACCTCTGGCTCCTGTAGAGTTCATGATCTGGCCCTGAGCTGGCACTCACTCCAGACCACATACTGTAGTTAACTAGCCACAACTGTGTTGCACACGAGGCTTTCCTTTGTGGTGAACTTTAATATTCAGCTGGAGAAGAGACACTCTTATTCCTTTAATTGTGTTTTTCTAATTGAATTGCAAATTGTAATTGTTTCTTCCTCTTGAAAGATCTTAGGTTTCATCATTGAGTTCTATGCTCACATATCATCTTAACTATTTTTAAGACTTTGGCATGACTAAATAACCAAATAGACCTTGCCCCATAGATAACTTTTGGATAAATATAAAATTTCCTCTTTGACAATAATCTTCTCACAACGTGACTCTCTAACAGTGTCTGATGTATAATTATTACAAAAGGGACAAGAATAATACATCAGTGTAAATAGACAAGATGACATGTATTGTACCCATATCTATGAACCACTATATTTCTCCTTTCCTGATC
This sequence comes from Globicephala melas, assembly GCF_963455315.2. Classification (NCBI taxonomy): domain Eukaryota; kingdom Metazoa; phylum Chordata; class Mammalia; order Artiodactyla; family Delphinidae; genus Globicephala; species Globicephala melas. The sequence goes on along the minus strand of NC_083331.1, from coordinate 5,902,742 downwards.
TTTAAAATGGAAGAAGTTCCATTTGACTCTGCTCTACTTAAAGGAAGATTATGAAGATTAATTGAACACTCTTGGAAAAAACAAAAATATTACAGAATAAATTTCGGCAAGCAAAATTACCAAGTTAATAATAAATTTTTTTATAACATAGCTATCTCATAACAGCTTGATAAAGATGATGAGATTTGTAGAGCACAGAATTTTAAAACTGGAGGAGATTCCAAAGGTTATCTGGCTCAAATTCATTTTACAGAGGAATAAACAAAAATGTGCAGAAATAGCAAATTTGAGACACTGTTTTAAAGCTTTCCTTTGATAGACTAAGATTATATAATAAGTTATGTTTAGAGAGGGAATGAAACTTCCTATTTAACTCTAGGCTACAGCACAATAGTGAGGCACTAGCCTCTCTTTGAGGGGCTCTGGACTATTTACAGCAGCTTCTTTATTCTTCATACATCAGCCTTCCCAGATCCTTCACGATCCTGATAAATTTTAAATTGTCAGTGTCCTTCTCAAAATGACTAAACTTAGATCCTCAATCCTATTCTCACCATTATAGGGAACTGTGGGGTTGGTTCCACCTTGAAACCCAGATGGATCTAATTAATGCAAACCAAAATCACGTCCATTTTTGGAACGCCCGCCTAAGCTAAAACCGCTACCTAGGCTTCTCCTATGAAACTGCTTTAAACTGGGGCACAGCTGTTCTTTTTGTCTGCTTGGGAGCCATCTCTCCTGCTTCTGCAACAGCACCCCACGTTTGCTTTGGGGAGTTACCACTCTAACCATCTGAGAGAATCTTGGAGGGACTGTCAATACAGATGGTCTGCCCTCCCCTGCCCAAGAGGTGGGTATGTGAGTCAAGCTAGACCAACCAGCTGCCCTCTCTCCAGGCAAAGATCTTGACTCAGAAGGAGCTACGAAGAAGCAGGGGCGGTGGGGGGGAAGGCAGTACCTGACTGGTTTGAGTGGGTGTGCTGAAAAGATACTGTCCGTCTGTCAGTCACTTCTAGTTTCCTAGATCCTCAAAGTTATTCTGGTTTGGGAGCTTCCAGATCTTGATTCTTCAGCCTTTCCTTCGATTCTATGAGTACCCCCTGCAACATTTGTTAAAACAAAGTCGGTTTCTGTTGCTATTAACCAAAATCTCTACCTGGTACACCTGGCCTCCAGGCTATTTTCCGGTTTGCTTCCTTGTGTGTTTTCTGCCCCTCATCCTCTTCTATCAGAGATGGAAGCTTGTCTGCCCTGTTCATTGCTGGATCTCCAGAACAGAGAATTATGTCCGTAACATGGGAAACTCTCAAGAAATATATGTTGGATAAGTGACTGATAGACAACTCCCTAAATAATCCAGTTGTCAAATCTGAGTACCTTGGGATGATAAACTGAAAAAAAAAAAAAGTTTTGTTGCTGTTGTTTTAGTTTTTGTTTTTAATTTTTTGGCTGAGTGGCACGTGGGATCTTATTTCTGCGACCAGGTGTTGAACCTGCACCCGCCGCAGTGGAAGTGTAGAGTCTTAACCACTGGACCGCTAGGGAATCCCCAAGGGTTTTTTTTCTTTTTTTAATAAAGGTCTATTACTTTATTAATCTGAGCTCATAAAGAAATGAGGAAAAATGTCTATAAGAGAGGACGTAAGACCTGATCCTCACTAACTCAATGCAAGTCCTGTTTTCTGCCAAATTAGCCTCAGAATTGAGCAGTTGGGCAAAGGGTGGCGAGGACCTTGTGACCAAGTGGATGGTTCAGCTCCTTCTGCCTCGGGGGAATGGAGCCCCAGGGAAGGACTGCAGCTGCTGTGGCCACAATCACCCCCCTCCCCCATCCCCCAGCCCAGCAAGCCAGGGAGAAAAGCAAGCAGCTGAGTGGAAATGATCCATGGAGAAATGGCTCTGCATTTCTGCACTTGCTGTGTGATCCATGATAAATTTCAGGTGAGCCTAAGACTGGTCTTGGTTTAAAAAGAATGAGGAGAAGCAGCAAGAAAGGGAGGAGTTGTGCCAATAGGATTACTGTGGCCAGTGTTTGCTGCTGAAGATAATTAGGTGAATACTGAAGCCTTTGGCACAAGAGGATGCTCCCAGACTTGCCACCCCCAGGTAGGATATAAACAAAATTCGAACTATTATTGCTTTGGAGGCCTTTAATAAACTATGGAGGGGATATGAAGTAAAGCCCTGTATTACAGAAGAAGTGTCAATTGGTTCTTACACCTCACAGGGGCCTTACCAGAGATGCTTCTTAATAATGGCTAATGTGAATGAGTGTCTGTTGCATGCCAGACGCTGACTGTGCTAAGTGATTTGCATGCATTTTCTTGTGTGATTGCACAGTATTCCGGGGTAGATACTGCTATAATCTCCCATTTACAGATCAGGAAAGTGAAGTTTAGAGAAGTTGACAATTTGCTCAAGGCCACACAAGCACTAAGATTTCAACTGGATAGCAAGGTATGCTAGTCTAGAGAGAGGGAAATGGAATAGGATAAAGGAGAGAGGCCAGGGAGATCCCTGTGTCTGCCCCCATTGTGGGTGTGAAAGAGAAATTTCAGGAAAAGATTAGGCAAGGAGAAAACCAGAGGGGAGTGTAACAGTATTCAGACAGCCCAGTTTTAATGGGGACCTGAGTGTGTCCTGAGCCCTCCCAGGGGGCCCCTGCTCAGTTCCCATCCCCCGCCCCCTCTGTACTGTTCCTTCCAAACCATTCCTCGTCCACCCTCACCCAACACCATCTGCAGTCCCTTTGTAGCAACTAATCCAACTGAGAGATTTGCAGGAGTGATTTCCACGGGTGTCTCACTAAAAAATAATGAGAAGTGGTTTTCTTACCCTCCTCTCAGAAAGCAATCGTGGCTTTGAGTCTTGGAAACTTGCATTTATTCTTGACCCAGAGAAGAAAGAACAGGTCTTTCAAGTGCCCTAAGGTTTGCGAAAGAGGGGGTGTGACCCCTCCAGCCCCAGGAAGAGTTGGATCCTCTAAAGAGCGGGTCTCAAAACACTGCCCCCTGGCATCCCCAAGACCATTTCAGTGGATAGAAGAGGTCAAAACTACTTTCAAAATAATATGATTTTATTTGCCTTTTTCCCTTTCATTCTCGCACCGGTGTACCTGGAGTTGTACCTAATGTGTGACATCACAACAGACTGGATGCAGAAGCAGATATGAGAATCCAGCTGTCTTCTATCAAGCCAGATATTAAAGTGATTTACAAAAATGTAGAACAAAACAACACAGTTCTTCTCATTAATTTTTTTGCATTGGAAAATGTCTAAAGCTGACCTTGAGGACAGTTGCATCTTGCCCTAACTTTTTTGCTACAGGAAGAAACAATACTTTGGAGACAAAACAAAACATTTACCTTCAGGAAAAGAATTCTTTTCATTCGTGTCTTCCTCCAAAACGTCATACAATTTATGACTAGGTTGCCCTGTTTGCGTTGCTGCCGTTTTGGTTTGCTTTGGTCACTTTTCCTCCCTTCTGAGCCTCCCCAGCCTTTTAATCCAGCTTACTCTGGGACACAATGAATCACTGAAACACAGGTGTCAGGCCACCCGAGAGCAGCCCTAGTCAACGATTGCCCCCAAAGCGTGACAACTTATTAATCAGTAGGGTTTATCAGTACATTTTATCTTCAAGAATCTAAAATATCACTGCCCGTCCATTTCATGGCTGGTGGAGACTCCCTGGTATCTGCTTATGCTCTTCAGATAAGAGCTGCTTATGGGCAGGGCCCCTAGCTAATGCAGCCCCACGAGCCGCCACAAGGCCTCGTGAAGCACCTGGCACACAGAGGCACTCAGGAAATGTGGAGTAAATATAGTTGGATTGGACTGCAAAACCCTTAGCCCTGCCAATCCAAGAATAACCAGAGGGACCTGATGACGTGTGACATATCGCCAAGTCAACCAAGCAACCCCAGCTGGTACCCCAATTTCTGCTGGCCCTCCTCATGGACCCCCAGTCAATGCCTTTGCCTATGGGAGCCCCACAACTGCCCTGCCCTACCTTCCTCCCTCCGACCAGACCGTGAGGAGATAGGAGGCCAGAGAGTGGATGGGAGTACCCAGAGAGGCCTCCACCAACATTGACATGGCTCGTCCTGGCCTATTTGTATCCAGACCTGAATAGTCCTGCAGTGATTGTCTATCACTTATAAATGTTAATGTGCACATAACCACTTTACCAAAAAAAAAAAAAATCAACTAAAATGTTTCTCATTCTGATCAATATTGAAACTTGAATTTTTAGAGTTATAATCAGTGAGTTATACTCTAAACTATTGAGTATGCTCATTTTTTATTGAATATAATCTATATACTTGTCACATTAATGGTTACGTAGAGTTTTTTTTATACTGATGTACTATTGTTTGCTTAACATTTGCTGTGCATTGGTTACTTGGGTCGCTCCAATTTTTCACTACCAGCAATTGTGCTATGATAAACATATTTGTGCAAATTGCCTTTTTTTGTGTCTTTTAGTATTCCTTAGACTCTATTTCCACAGGCTATACTCCTAGTAATTCTACCAAACATTTAAAGAAGAATTAACACCTAGCATCTCAAACTCTTGCAAAAAGTTGAAAAGCAGAGAACACTTCCTAACTAATTTTACAAGGCCAGCATTACCTTGATAATAAAATCAGATAAAGATACTATAGCAAAAGAAAACTACAGATTAATATCCCTGAAAAATATGCAAAAATCCTCAACAAAATACTAACAAGGCAACTTCAACAACACTTTTAAAAGATTATACACCATGATCAGGTGGGATTTATTCCTGGAATGCAAGGACAGTAAAATCAGTCACTGTAACGCATCACGTTAACAGGATGAAGGACGAAAACCACACAGTCATCTCAATTGATACAGAAAAAGCGTTTGACAAAATTCAATACCCTTTCATGATAAAAACACTCAACACACTAGAAAGAGAAAACTACCTCAACATAATAAAGGCCATATGTGAAAATCCCACAGGTAATGTCATACTCAATAGTGGAAAACTGAAAGCTTTCTAAGATCAGGAAGAAGACAAGGATGTCTACTCTTTCCACTTCATCTAAACTACAAAGGAAGAAGTAAACTCATCTCTGTTTGCATGACATGATCTTATTTGTAGGAAACCTTAAAGATTACACACATACATCCCTGTTGAAACTAATAAACACATTAAGCAAACTTGCAGGATACAAAATTGACATGCAAAAATTAGTTGCATTTCTATACACTAACAATTCTAAACACTTCTATATACTAATGAACAACTTGAAAATGAAATTAAGAAAAGAATCCTATTTACAATAGCATCAAAAAAAAAAAGAAATATTTAGGAATAAATTTAACCAAGGAGGCAAAAGACTTGTACACTGAAAACAAAATACTGGAAGAAATTTTAAAAGACATAAATAAATGGAAAGACATCTCATGTTCATGGATTGGATGACTTAATATTGTTAAAACGTCTGTACTACCCAAAGCAATCTACAGATTCAGTGTAATCCCTATCAAAGTCAAAATCCTTATGAAGTGGCATTTTTTGCAGAAATAGGAAAAAACATCCTAAAATTCATATGGAATCTCAAAGAATCCCAAATAGGCAAAACAATCTTGAGAAAGAAAAACAAAGCTACAGGCCTTACATGTCCTGATTTCAAAACATATTACAAAACTACAGTAATCAAAATAGTATGGTACTGACATAAAGACAGACATATAGACCAACAGGATAGACTAGAAAGCCCAGAGATAAATCCTCAGATATATAATCTTTGACAATAGGAAAAGGATAGTCTCTTCAACAAATGGTGTTGGGGAAACTGGACAACCACACACACACACACACATACACACATACACAAAGTTGGATCCTTACATACACTATGAACAAAAATTAACTCAAAATTGATTAAAAAGCTAAATATAATGCCTGAAACTATAACACTCCTAGAGTAAAACATAGGGAAAAGCTTCATAACATTGGACTTGGCAAGGATTTCTTGGATATAAAACAAAGAGCAAAAATAGATACATGGGACTACATCAAACTTTAAAACTTCCATGTATTTTTTTAATTAAAAATATTAATTGAAGTACAGTTGACTTATAATGTTGTATTAGTTTCAGGTGTACAGTACAGTGATTCATATATATATATATATATATATATACTCTTTTTCAAATTCTTTTCCATTCTAGGTTATTACAAGATATTGAATATAGTTCCCTGTGTAAAACTCCTCTGTGTTAAGGGAAACAATATGAAATATTCTGGTATTCAAATACCCAGGACTGAATAACAATAATTTGACAGTTAATCATTCTTTAAGTAAAATTGTTGTTCCGTGGGGGCGAGGGCAGGCAGTGGCTAGTTGAGCTCACATCTCAAACAACTGAATGAGCACTTTTCCTTATGCATGTAACCATCATACAGCAGAAGTACTTTAAGTGTACTTCCATTTCATAACAGAGAATATTGAAAAGACAGGTACTCAAGGGCTGACATTTAATAAACCTAATTTTTCTGCTTCCATAAGGACATTCTTATATTTTTTAAGATTTTTTTTTTTGATATGGACCATTTTTAAAGTCTTTATTGAATTTGTTACAATATTGCTTCTGTTTTATGTTTTGGTTTTTTGGCCGCAAGGCATGTGGGATCTTATCTCCCCCACCAGGGATTGAACCTGCACCCCCTGCATTGGAAGGCGAAGTCTTAACCACTGGACTTCCAGGGAAGTCCTTAAGGACATTCTTAAGTGAAACAGGGAGCACATGGTGGTGAGGAGCACAATGGCTACTGGTGTGGACTGGTACCACTGCTGCACTTCAGAGACTGAGCTGGTCAATCACTGCTGATCTACAATCGAATAACCACAGCCCTTTTTAGTTTACAAAGTCAAATTTTCTGTTATTCCCATTTAATGCTGACAATACCACTTATCATTATCTGCCATTTACAGACCAGAAACTGAGGGATAAGAGCTGAGAAACTTCCCCAAAGTCTTCAAGTTGTCAACTGGCAGTGCCAGCTCTTCTGACATCAAATCCCATGCACTAGGAAACACCACCTCTCACCACCACCCATCATTGACTTGACCCCCAGAGCCATACCTGGTACCAAGCCATGAAGTAAACGAGTCTGTCTCAGGGTCTCCTCACTTCTTTGTCCCTCTTTTTGACACTGTGGGTGCTCAACCATCCAGATGTCTACCCTGTCCCCACCCATCCTCATGCTCCTCTCCTGCAGCATTTTTGCGTCTGCCTCCCTCAAAACAGTATTAGTACCTGACATTTGTTCTTTGCATTTGAGTTTTATGAGGCATTTCCCCATGCATCATCTCCTTTGGATTTTGATCTTCAAACTACTTTGTGAAATAGTTTTTCATTCTCCCATTCTGCAAGGAAAATGAGGCTCTTTGAGGTGGGAATTTGCCCAAGTTCACATAGCTCACCTTTCTTGTGCCTCCTTTTCTTAAGATCTTTCCAACCTCTAACAGATTTATTTATAAGGAGGTTTACATGATGGATAGCTTCTTTACATGTTCCTTCCAAGAACTATTAGCTTTATGAAGTTTAAAAAAAAAAAAAAAACTTGTATCTATGAAATGACTCCCTAACCTTGAGACTCTTAAACGTCATCATTGTTTGTGCCTCTCCAGGAGAATGATTACATGTAGAACTGAAACTGGGCCATGGAGAAACAGAAATGATCATAGTTTTGCAAGTGAAGGTGTAATGGGTATACATTTTTGCAAATTGTAATAAATAAATACAACTATTTACATTTGGAAGTGATAGTATCATCCACTGTGTTCCTTTCATCTCACAGGACATCTCAACAAGGCATGCATCCTCCTCTGAAGCCACAAACCACAAGAATAATATAACAGATGTGTTCAGATTGGATACACACAAGAGTATTAGCAGAAATTAGTTGAATAGCATTTAATGATCGCGTTCTTTGAACAGCCACAGACCATTCTGTAGGATAACTAAATGCCCAATTAGAGTAAACCACAAAGAGTTAAAAGGAAAAAGCATCGGAGCCCAAACCTGGGAGGCCCTGCTTTGAAGTTCTTTTACAAGAGTATGGCAAGGGGAGGGAGTACTTTAAACTGAGGAAACAGGAAGTACCTGGATAAAAAGTTTATTTCATTTCCTGGGGGGGCGGTCTTTCCAGAAGTGCTCTTCCAGGAAATCAGGCCTTTCCCACCTAGGTGTTCAGGTTTCCTGAGAAGAAATAGATAACATCCCCCTGTCACAGTGTGGAGGATCAGCTAGTCAGTAAAATTTAGCTGCAGAAATCTGAGTTTGCCCCACTCAGTGTTATCAGCTCGAAGGAAGAAGACTTTGAAGAAAGGGCAGGGGAGAGAAGTGGGTCTGAGGAAGAGGCTGCAGTGCAGACTAGCCTTCTGGAGAAGTAAGCAGAGCCCAGAAGGAGAAGCGGAGGTAAGGGACAGGTAGCTGAGGGTGTTTATGCACGGATGTGCGAGACGGGGCTCCATCCCCTGGGAAGAGCCTAACTGGGCACCGCACCCACTGCAGAGATGATGCAGAGGATGGTACCTCGGGGCGGAGGGGAGGACATCAGTTAACACACTGAGCCCTGTGCAACTGAGACCTTCAAGTAAGCCATTCTCAGATAATTCCGTTCTGTCCGCAGCTCCACCGGAAGGACCGTGGCTGGAATGGCCAGATTTGCGTAGACTGCAGTGACCCCTGGTGGAGGTGCACGCCAGCCGCCACCCACTTGGGGCCGTGGGGCTGGGCAAAGGGGGTACACTTTGAACGAGTTGCAGGATCGTGGCTTCCTTTACACACACAATTTCTCCGTCTTCCCAAACAGCAAATTATTCAGTTACGATACGCTGGCTGCGGCTATCCATGCGCCATGCTTCCTTCTGAAGATCACTTTCCCCCATCCCTTCATGTTCAACTAAAGCGGACTTCCCGTCGCATTCAGCCGGCTCCGCCCTTCCTTCCCTGGATGCACAGCACTCGCATGTCCTGCTTTTTTCACATGCTCCTTCGTTAGATGCCGCTTCCGCAGCTCATCGTTCTCCTTGAAGTCCCAGCTGCCTCTTCTGTTCTGATCCGAATGAACCCAACTTCTCTGGTACTTTGTCTTAGCCAGCCTCCTTCTGATGAATCCTGCCAGGTCGCCACGTGGTGTGGGGATCCCACCAAACTTTTTTTTTTTTTTTTTTTTTTGTGGTACGCGGGCCTCTCACTGTTGTGGCGGAGTTGGGCCTCTCACCGTTGCGGAGCACAGGCTCCGGACGCGCAGGTTCAGCGGCCATGGCTCACGGGCCCAGCCGCTCTGCGGCATGTGGGATCTTGCAGGACCGGGGCACCAACACGTGTCCCCTGCATCGTCAGGCGGACTCTCAACCACTGCGCCACCAGGCAAGCCCTACCCACCAAACTTTTTTAGTGATTTGGTATTTGTTGAAGCTTCAAAAACTCTTTTAACCGAAGAGACATTGCTGGTCTTGCAAAGAGCCCTGTCCAGTCACAAGGGACGTTGAGAACGGCCAGAGTCCCCACTGATCTTTGCCAGCACGTGGCTCTGTTAGAAACTGCAGGCGTGTGACTGCAGCCAGGTGATGGGTCAGCACTTTCCTAAAAGGGGAACATCCCCAGAAGAATGAGGAGCAAAGGCTTTCCATGCAGGAGTGCTTGTTTCTGAAAGTATGTGAGACAGCATTATTCCTGAAGAAACTTGGTGGTAGTATTTTGAGAGAAGTAGACGTGCCTTGAACCAGTACATTTGCTTATACGTTTCTAAGAGTTAAGAGATAAAAAGAGATGCTGTTTTTCTCATCATAAATTTATTTCCATACCTATAGATATTTTTAGAGACCTTTCTGATTCAGGAACGGAGATGAATGTGGTGTTTCTTGGAAGTGTGAAGGTACAGTAAATAACCTAATTCTGAAATATTTGGAGATTTCACAGAAGCCTTGAAATCAATGCTCTTTGAGTAATTGTAAAATAAAGTAGGAAATAGACCTGGGTAAGTACATAGGATAGGAAAACAAATCACTGTAGTCTAAATATGACACAGGTAATTCTTTTCAACTTCCAGTATAAAACATACTTCAAACCGAAAAGAATGTACTGAATGAACCCAAACAATTCTCATCTTAGATGTCACAACCATGCAGTTTCTGGCAAAGTATCGGGGTGTGTAGGCAAATGTTAGCATCTGGGAGATGGGTTATAAGGTGTGTTAAAGAACTAATGGAAGCCTCAAATTTATTTTGCCCCTAAAAACGTTTGTGTTTCGGAGAATTTCTGGGAAACTACATGAGATCATTTTAAAAAATAATTCCTAGGCGTTGCCCAGTTGACAGCCAACATAAACATTGTATTCTCCGGGATCAAAGAAACTACCCCATCAAAGAAAAACTGGACAACGCCAGGAATTCGATCTTTCAAACTGTTGGATAAATGCCGCCAAAAGAAGAGGAAAGCATAGGATGTTTGGAAAGGAGGTAGAGCAGAGTTTTCTTTAATGCTGAGACTTTAAAAAAAATTTTTAAATAATAGTAGTAGTAGTAAAATAACAGGTATTTATTGAGCATTTTGGGTGACCCAGCGCTATTTGCTGAGACCTTTACACATACTCTTTCATTTCAACCTCACCAAACTCCAATGAGGTAGGTACTATCATTATCCTCCTTTGACAGCCGATGACACTGAAGCTTAAAGAGGTCATTAACTTGCCTAAGGCCACAGAGGAGTGGACACCGGGGCCTGTACCCTCAGTCGGGCTATTTTCCTCCTTTCTGGGCTAACACTTCCTAAGCACTTGCTGTTTCCCAAGCACGCTTCTTGCAGGTGTTGACTCGTGTAATGCTCACAACAGCAGCCAACGAAAGATACGCTAACAATAGCCCCATTTTACAGGTGAGGAAACTAGGGCACAGAGAGGCTGAGGAAGCTGCCCACGGCCACCCAGCTAGTAGGTGCCACAGTGGAACTCAGACTCAGGCAGTCTGAGCTCAGAAGCCAAAATCTCATCACTTTCTAATACTACCTCTCATGTAGGATTAAAAAATTTTTTTTTTCCGTCTGACATATTTGGTTTCTGAGTTGCAGCCTAAACAATTAAGCCCGCCATTCAAAACATCAGGGAGAACTAATATTTTCTTTATTGGCATTAATTTCAAGCCCCGGAAGGACTGGAGAAAATCATGACAAGGAATGCCCACGGATGACCCAGTGTTTCATTATCAGCTACTGGCCATGTCAGCAGAGGTGAGATACGGCGAGTGGAAGATGTGGGGAAGGTTTTGGTCACCAAGTCAAAGAAATGGCGGGTCATGCCAGGAGGAAGCAAGCAGGACCTGCCGGCCAGGGCTCCAGAACTAACTTCCAAATGGAGCAGAGACAGTACAGTAACCAAGTGGGCCTGGTACCTGATTCCTCGCCTCCCCCCGAAAAAGGATTACCCCCGAGCACTTGAGTCAATCCTCCTTCTAGAGAGAGTGTAATCTGATGCTGGTTTACTACATGTGTCTTTCTTTTAACAGCTTTCATTGAAGACTGGATATATCTAGATCCAGGATAGATGTGCCCTTGAGGGGGGCGTTGGAAGAATGATCAGGAACATGCTGTACACATATTAAAGTGTGTTTTTTTGGCGGGGGGGGTTGTGGTTTTTTTTGCAGTACGCGGGCCTCTCACTGTTGTGGCCTCTCCCGTTGCGGAGCACAGGCTCCGGACGCACAGGCTCAGCGGCCATGGCTCACGGGCCCAGCTGCTCCGCGGCATGTGGGATCTTCCCGGACCGGGGCACGAACCTGAGTGCCCTGCATCGGTAGGCGGACTCTCAACCACTGCGCCACCAGGGAAGCCCTAAAGTGTTTTTTAAATAAATAAATATTTGTGAAGTCCTCACAACGTACAAGAACTTCATCTCTTACTGTTCCTATCAGCCAGCTGTTTGAGATGAGGAAGTGATTCCTCACGGTGGTTACGATAACTGTCTTCTTAAGCTTGAAAGAACTAGTCCCCTCCTTCCCAACCCCATCCTACAATAGAAAATGAAGACAAGGGAATTCCCTGGTGGTCCAGTGGTTAAGACTCCACGATCCCAATGCAGGGGGCCCAGGTTCGATCCCTGGTCAGGGAACTAGCTCCCACATGCTGCAACTAAGAGTTCAGATGCCGCAACTAAAAGATCCCACACAAGGCAATGAAGATCTCACATGCTGCAACTAAGACCCAATGCAGCCAAATAAATAAATAAATAAATATTTTTTAAAGAAAGAAAGAAAATGAAGATGATATCTAAAGGCCGTTTCCTAGCAGTTCTGTACTTACAAATGATGGGTTACACCACCAGCTGAATGCCAGTGGAGCAGTCAGGATAGAATAGGTTAGGCTGCTGTAACAAACACCCCCCAACACACACACATACACACACACACACACACACACACATCTGGGGCTTAATACAATAAAGGTTTATTTGCAGCTCATACTACATGTGTAGTGTGGAGTGCAGGATTTGGTGATGGGGGTGTGCCTCTCAACGTAATCATCCAGGGGCCCGGCTGCAGGGTTGCTAGAAGATCCCTCTAGGGAAATGCTTCTGTGATACCAGAAGAATGGGAACAGAATTGTGCATAAGCATTTAATATTGCCTCCTGGAAGTAACATATAACTTCCATCCACATTTCATTGGCCAACACAAGTCACACGATAAGCCTAACTTTTAAAGAGAAAATAAAATACAAACTTAGCATGTGCCCAGAGAGGAGGAAAATTGGACTCTTTATTTAGGTGCAGTCCTAATGGCTAAGACATTGAGTAAAGGAAATTTAATGTCAGAAACAGGAGCTCGTAATCATAAAAAAAAAAAAAAAAGGAGGCCCCCTTTAACTGTGTGGATCTCAAACTAAAGGCCTGCTTGATGAATGACTCAAGACTGATGACAGGTAATGTTTCGGTAAGTAGGTGTGTACAAGAGGTACGGCCGGATGGAGCTGGTGTGGCCAGTGAATATAGAGACAAGGACCGAAAATCTACTGTGCAGCTACCAGTTTAAGAACTTAACAGCTGAAGCCTGAAGTCGCCAGATGCACGCAGGCCCTGCAGCCTCAGAGGAGTGGCATATGTGGACGTTAGGAAGGGGAGAAATTGGAAACTATTTTACCCACAACCCTGTGACTCAATGAAACATGTTTCTTAATGAAAGCAATCGTGCAATAGGCAAAAACTCAGTCCTGGCAGACTTCGGGATTAGGCGGCAACCTCTCCACACAGGACTTTCAGACTTTGGCCTTGATCTTTGACTCACTAAATTTCTCTATGACAGAACACTGGGACAAAATGACCTCTCATTCCTGATAAAATTTAACTAACACTTTTTGTGAAATAAAAGAACAGGCAGGACCAGGAATATGGGAAGAAAAATCGGAGCTCATCTTGAGAGGTAAATGTTCATGGCACTGTCCATCCCCAAGGGCTTCTCCCAAAAGGAGGATATTGTCTGTAGGGCCCGGATTTCTCTGTAAAATGGGAACACTGTTGTCTCTGATGAAGCTGGCGAGTCATCTGCCATCCATACCAATCTCATTTGCACTCTATAACCCCTCTAGAAAGTATAAAGCACACTTTTCAATCTCAAAACAAGGACTCGGTTTGAGTCAAGCAGGTGGACAGCTGAGAGGGCTAAGGTTATTAGCTGGACCCATCTTCCTGTTGTTCAGGGCTTTCTGCTCTGCAGCTGTGAGAGATGCAAAGCTTCTCTCAGTTACTTGGGTACAGATCCAACATGCTCCAGAACGGCCAAAAGACAGCACGACAAAGAGCTATAGTCTCTGACTACTCGGTGTGTTCCTCCCACAAGCAATATAGGGTTCACCTGGAACTTCCTCGAAATGCAGACTCTCAGGCCCTGCCCCAGACCTGCTAAACCAGAATTTGCATTTTAACACAGTCCCTGGGTGATACGTACGCACCCTAGTTTCAGAAGCTCTGTTCTCCAGAGTTTTAAACTACCCATGAAAGATGCCTTTGCTACCATCTTCAATTGAACAGAACTAAAAATCAAGACCAACTTTTCCCAGCCTGCCTTCTTTCCCATCTTGTTGTCAAACAGTCAAATTGACACCAAATGCCCAGGTAATAATTCACCTGCCTCAGAGCCTTTCAAAAGAGCTGGTATTTGCATGAATGGAACTGCCCTTACTTTGGACAATTCCATTTCAGTATGTCCCTATAAAAACTAAAAGTATAATTTTTTTCTTTAAAAAATCAGTTTTAAATACTTGCTTCTATAAGCTGTACACTTATTTCTCCCAGACTATTCATTAGACACACACATCTGACCATTTTATTTCTAACTATCTCTTCCCCCTCCACCAACATCTGCCAAGTACAAACAGGGATAAGTGACGGTTTACACAACGTGCGCAGGTATTTCTATTTACAGGGCTTCAATGGAATGTTGTCTTTTTCATTTGCTTTGTTTGTTTTGCTTGAGACTAGCTGGGCAGTCTGGACTATGTCCTGCTTTGCTCTATTCAGCTGGTCTAGTTGAACGTCCATATCTGAAGGCATCAGTAGAAAGCTGAGAGACGCCACCTGGCAAGAAATCTCCAGTGACCTGTTCTCTGTTTTCTGAAAGTTTTGAACCAGCACAACAGGTTTACCTTAAAATGTTAACGCTTAATATCAGAGCAGTTTAATTTGAAAATAAGGTTTTATTGTGCTAAAGAAAATATCATCATGATGTATGTGTTAATTATGTCTCCACCTGCTTTGGGAACTTCAGTGAAGAAAGTAGACAGACGTTAAACTCAAGGAGTCTGCATTCAAAGGATATTTTGCTTTTCATTAGCATTTACTTCTCAACACAAAACTCCATTTTCTGCCCTCAAAAGCTGAAGTAGGTACAGCTGATGCAAAAGCGTATTTTAACATGATTGGTGGCAACCCAGACACTAAGTTCGCTGGAGGATTTCTATGACACACTGTTCTCAAAAACCTTTAAATAATCTCTAGTAAAACGGAAGAGGGAATATTTCCAGGTGACAATGGGGCTGGAAGTGATATGACGTTTGTACGTGATGGGCTACTCATTTTTCTGAAATAAAGAATCTTGTGAAAGGAGGAATTATGACTAGTATTTACAACAGATTTTCATAAACATCCCCAAATTCCAGGCACAAGACAAAAGGCATGACTCAGATCACAGTAGGTGTGATGGCCGGGGAAGTGGTCCTGGGGAAGATTGCTTCCCTGCTGCCTGAGAATAGCTCTGGGGAGATTTCTGTAGGAAGCTGATAATGGGCTATTTCATTCGAGGATCACCAGTAAAAATCTGGTTTTGATCAAGAGCATTTCCTTAGCTAAAAATGTCATGTTTCCAGACCTTGATTTGATGTTTTAGTAGATCGCGGCTGAAAAGACTGAGAACTTGAAAAAACAATATGAATGATTGTGATTTTTTTTAATCTGTGCTGCCACGTGAATCCATGTGATAAGATTATCTTGATGGGTGTGGCTTGAGTTCTCCACCACGCTGTGGTTTTTAGGGGGCTGAATGTCGTGTCTCCCTGAAACCTCTGCAGTCCCACGTGTAGGAGGCATTCCTGGGAGTGCAGGAGGCGGTGCTCACAGGAGTTTGCTTAAAAGCTCACACTCTGAGGTCCCACCTGGTCTGGGGTGGGCTTAGGAGTCTGCATTTTTATAATATGGTTCTGAGGAGGTGAGCTTCAGAACAAGTTTAGAGAAAGGCTGACTACAACCCAGTTAGTTCCTCATCTTTAAGAAAAAAAATCCATATTAAAAAAACAGAAAATAACAAGCGTTGGTGAGAACGTGGAGAAATTAGAAGACTTGTGCGCTGCTGGTGGGAATGTTGAAGGTGCAGCTGCTGTGGAAAACAGCATGGAGGCTCCTCAAAAAAATCAGACATACAATCACCATGTGATCGGACTTTCCTGGCGTCCAGAGGTTAAAACGCTGCGCTTTCACTGCAGGGGTCACGGGTTAGATCCCTGGTCGGGGAAGTTCCGCATGCTGCAAGGTGTGGCCCCCCCAAAAAATTACCGTATCACCCAGCAATCCCACTTCTGGGTAGACACCCGAAGAGTTGGAAGCAGGGTCTCACAGAGTGAAAGGCAGGGCCACGGTCTCAGGTCCACCCCTTCCCTTCTGCTCCTCTACTCAGTTCCCAGAGATTCCCAGCGAGGAAGCAGTTGAGCTGTCAGGCTCCCAGGATGTGGGCCTGGCTTGTTGGGATTTCCTCTATCACCTCAACCCTTTCACCCCGAGAGAGGAGTGCACAAGGCTTTGGAAAGTGCAAAACAGCTTCTCCTCTCAAACAGGCTAGACATCCGTATTCTGGGATGGTCAGAGTCAATTCCACGGTCTAGGGGGAGAGGTGGACCTCAGAGAAGTGTTTGTCCCAGGGAGCTCACACAAACTTCAAATGCAAGTTGATATTTTAAATTCATCTTTAAAAGATTTCCATGTTACGTCACAAACACATTTTTCTTTTTTTCTTTTTTGGTCTTGGACAAAATTGACAAAAATGTCCCTATACCATAGTTCGCTTAAGTTTTACAATTACATAACACACACACACACACCCTTATACATATCCACCAATGTATATATACATCCACATACACAGTATTAATACCACATATATATATAAACACACATATTTAATAACTACATCCTTAATTAATCTGGTTTCATATGTGTATCTATATATACGTCTATTCATGTCTATAACTTCAAAGAGGTGATGGTTGGGAGTGGTCTTTGGAAGAAAACCCTGACATATGAATGCAATGTATTTTCATTACGCATCACTGGGTGAACAGATTGGACTCCTTCCTCCTCACAGAACTTACTGCAAAATGCAAAAGAGCTCACCTTCTCACAGAGGTTAAAAGGAGCCTGCTTTCCTAAAAAAAAAAAAATTAAAGAAAATGACTCCTAACAACAGAGGACATACAGACAAATGTAAGTCATGAAAAAGAAATGAATGTAATTTGACATTAGCTTCAACTGAGAATTAAACCATTAACAGTCTGGGGTAAACACATTCTAAGCAAAGACCCAAACTCGACCTAGCAGCCATCTAGGAAATGTCCTAAACTAGTGCACGTGGATCAGAAAGATCTAGACCAGTTCTGCTGCCCAAGGAGGGTTCTGAACCTGCTACTACCAGCCAGCCTTGGGTTTGCGGGACAAATCTAGTTTAGACCTTGAAGCCCAGGGCAGGTTTGGAGTAGTTTAGGGACTCCTGGAGAGAGGGTAAATGAGTCTCTGTCGAATCTCTTTGTTTTAAACCGATTTCAGAGCACAGAGCCCAACTCAGCCCAGGTCTCCCCAGGTCCGCATAAGAAGCACCCAGTGGACTTCCAGAACCCCCTCATGCCCCGAAGCCTTGAACCTTGACCAAACCCAGAGAAAATGACAGTGCAGCCTGGTCTTGCCAGGCGAGAGCTCCAGTGTGTGGGCTTCACAGCCGTCTCAGAATTCAGGCCAAGGCTCCCTGGGGGCTTTCATTAGACTTGGTACCCAGCTCTGCAGGATGCAGATTCTCCTGTGATGTCTACTGCAGATAAACGCTCCCAGAGGAGAGTGCAGACAGGCACCGCTCTGCCGAGGCTCCACTGTGAGGCGACAGAAGGCAAGGGATGGATTCGAGAGCTATGCGCTGCCGCTGTCCGGCACTGGAATGTGAAGAGGTTTTCTTCTAAACCTTTGAGAGCTTCCTGTACTCACTGTGTAGGTGGCGTATTTGGATCTTTTTCTTAGGGAAACATATAGGACTCTTAGAGGAAACAGGACAGACATAAATATACTAACTTTTTGTTGAGGCTGTAGGTTCTGTGAACAATAGCGGTTGCCAGTATGAACAGAACAACTGAGAAATGTGTTACTCTTCTTGTATAAATATTGCAAACATAATCTTTATGTTTTCTCCATATCTGTTTCCAAAGAGCTCAAAAAGCTTTTCAGAGAGTTTGTAAGAGGTTCCCAAGCCACCAGCTGCGCCAAGGTTAGTGTGGGAAACCTTGGTCCAAGGCAGCCGGAGACCCAGTCTTCCTCTACATCTTCCCCCAAGGTCACTGTCCTGCAAAATCCGGAAGAATTATCATAGATCTTTAACTGGTGCCTCTTGGATGGCGTGTTGCATTTAACGATGAGGCGAAGAGAGATAAAGAGATTCTCGTGGCTGGAGTTATCTTTGGTCATAGGACCTAGATTTCCCAAGGCCTCCATCATCAAGTCCTCCCCAAAGTGGCCCATGACAATGACAAGTTTCAGTCCAAATATAACTCACCCCTCCACCTGCTCTGTAACAAGTTTATTTATTTTATTTTTTGGCTGCACTGTGTGCAGCTTGAGGGATCTTAGTTCCCCGACCAGGGATCGAACCCAGGCCCACAGCAGTGAAAGCACCGAATCCTAACCACTGGACTGCCAGGGAATTCCCTGTAACAACTTTAGAGTGAGGGTTTTCTTCTACTTTTTTCCTATTCTCCGTGGTGGAGTGACCCGCATAGGACAGTTGCTCAATAAAGAGTCAATTCTGAATTAAACTCACTCCAGTGTAATTTTCATTTCTGTAGTTTTGATGACCTGAAATCGTTCCTTAATTTGTACAAGAAGGGTAGGCAGAGAGAAAGTGAAACTGTTTGGGGGCCGCTGGGAGCTTGGGCAGGGAGCTAAGTTTGACCTAAGAACCACAGAATCAGGCACAAGAAATGTAGCTTTCACATTTATTTGAGCCTCTGTGCCCGTGGACTATTTAAGGAAGAGCTATCAGGTGACAATGAACAGGTAAGTTCCATAAGAGGGACCTTAGAGCCCACCGGGTCAGACCATTTGCCTCCACTGAAGCCTCTCCAGTGATGGTCACTCTTTATTGTAAGAAGACAAGAATTTCAAGGAAGCTTTACCTATAAGGACAGCCTTCTGGATATGCTACCAAAGTGGTCTTCCCCAGAAGAGAAATAAAGGAAAGGTGGAGGGCATGTGTCCTGGGGCTGGCTCCCCACGAAACAGACGGGAATGCGATGGAGATCTGGGAGCAGGATGTTTACTGGAAGGGCTCTGGGTGGACCCCTGAGGGGGAGTGGAGGACTGGGCAGAGGGAGAAGCAGAGCAACAGGGGCCTTAGCTAGTCTCCAGGAAGCTCTGGAGCCTGGACGGCCCTTCAGAGTTGTTCAGTCCCTCTTATGGACTGAATCGTGTCCCCCGCAACTCACATGTTGAAGCCCTAACCCCTAGAACCTTAGAATACAACTGTATTTGGAGATGGGACCTCTGAAGAGGTAATTAAGATTAAATGGGGTCATAACGATGGGGCTCTAATCCAATGATTGGTGTCCTTATAAGAAGAGGAAGAGACGCCAGGGGTGGGTGATTAGAGAAAAGTCCATGTGAGGACACAGCAAGAAGACATCCATCTACAAGCC
Organism: Globicephala melas; assembly: GCF_963455315.2. Lineage (NCBI taxonomy): Eukaryota > Metazoa > Chordata > Mammalia > Artiodactyla > Delphinidae > Globicephala > Globicephala melas. The sequence continues at coordinate 5,883,270 of NC_083331.1, read as the reverse complement.
AATGCTGAAACCGTGCACCTCAGATTGGGACTTGAACCCACGCGGCTGGGACTCGAACTCGGCCGAAACCCACAGTCTTCCAACGGAGATCACACACTTTAATGAAGCTCAGGTTCTTGATGTCTCATCGCAGAAAGAATTCGGCGAGAGACAAAGTGATAGGTAAGAAGTGGATTTATTTAGAGACTGTGGGCCCTGCCCCCTTCCCTCCTGTTCCATGTTTGTAAGTCACCCAGTCTGTGGCACTTTGTTTTGGCAGCCCGAGCAGGCTGGTACACACCCCCTTGGCCAGTGCATGGATGGGAGTGGTCCCCGGGGAAGGGGTGGCCTGTCGGGTGAGGAGCTCCCTCCCCATGAGGCATTTATTTCAGAGGCAGGGCTGGGTGCTGCGGGCTCTGGGCTGTGCACCACGGCACTCTCTACAGCAAGGCCCCATGGCGGTCCCATGAGGCAGGTAAAGGCCTGGGACGATTATGAGGAAAACAGTGCAGGGGATGAGGATAGTATTACAGGAATCATCTCAGTGACCTGCCGTCATATCAAGCCTTTAAAATCTTGAATAAGTTTGCATTCATAAAACAGCACTTCAGAATCCAAGAGATTGTAAAGATCATCTCATCAAACCCTGTACTTGAAAGCTGGGGGCAAAGAGGCTCAGAGAAGTTGAGATTCTCCAAAGATCTGAAGGCCACTGGAAAATCCAGCTGGACCCAGGACCCTGGCTTCCCAGGGCTCTCTCCAACATGCCTGGTCCAGCTAAAACCAGTTGTATAGTCCCCACAACTATAGTGGCTCTAAATACAGGGGGTTTGGGGGGGTTTTTTTGTTTCTTTTGGCTTCACCAGGTCTCAGTTGCAGCATGTGGGATCTTTAGTTGTGGCACGTGGGATCTCGTTCCCTGACCAGGGATCGAACCCAGGCCCCCTGCATTGGGAGTGTAGAGTCTTAGCCACTGGACCACCAGGGAAGCCTCTCTAAATACATTATTTATTTATTTATTATTATTATTATTTTAAATTTATGTATTTATTATTTATTTTTGGCTGTATTGGGTCTTCATTGCTGCGTGTGGGCTTTCTCTAGTTGTGGCGAGCAGGGGCCACTCTCTGTTGCGGTCCGTGGGCTTCTCATCGCAGTGGCTTCTCCTGTTGCGGAGCATGGGCTCTAGATGTGTGCGGGCTTCAGTAGTTGTGGCTCGCAGGCTCAGTAGTTGTGGCTCGCGGGCTTAGTTGCTCCACGGCATGTGGGAATCTTCCCAGACCAGGGCTCGGACCCGTGTCCCCTGCACTGGATTCTTAACCACTGCACCACCAGGGAAGTCCCCTAAATATGGTTTTTAATTAAAGGTCCCGGCTTGAAAATAAAGACAAATGTAAACTGCACTGTCGGTAAACTTGGCAGTGTGATTCACAAGCTACGACTGTGTCCCAGTGAGGAAAACCCAGGAGACCTCCGTGCTCACGGCCCAACACGCTCTGACTGGCCCCAAACAGCAGGAAACGTGGTGTGAACTGCTTTTGGTGAGTTTGCTCCAGGTGGGAGCAGGATGGAACAGACCTCTTTCTTTGCTTGTCTCACCGGCCCCCCGCCCCTCCCCCCGCTTCCTTCCTTTCCCTCTCTATTCTATCACATTACCTGGAGTAATATCTTCAGTGATAGGATCTCACTGTTTAACCTAAGCGCCTGGAGTTTCAGTCCAGAGATAACAAAACGAAAGTGCTAAATACCTAGTGGCCCTCAATAAATGTTCATTTTCTATTTTGCTGTAATATTTTCATAACATCTCCTTTATAAATAGATGGTTTTGGGACTTCCCTGGTGGTGCAGTGGTTAAGACTCCGTGCTCCCAATGCAGGGGGCCCAGGTTCAATCTCTGGTCAGGGAACTAGATCCCACATGCATGCTGCAACTAAGAGTTTGCATGCCGCAACTAAGGAGCCCACGAGACGCAACTAAGGAGCCCATGAGCCGCAACTAAGACCCCGCACAACCAAATAAAAATAAACATTTAAAAAATAAATAAATCAAATAAATACATGGGTTTTTTTCTTCTGTAGAGATTTGCCCAGAATAACTAAGACATCCTTACCAAATCAGTGCATCCCAAACCCTAATGTTAGAGACTCTGGCCAACTTTCAGGCTTCCTCACAGAAATTCCTACAGAATGTGCTGATGTCATGAGCAGGCCCAGTTGGCTGAAAGCAGCAGAAAACCACGACTCAAGTGACTTAAACAGTAATGAATGTATTTTCCAACGTAAAAATAACTCCAGGGCCTGAGTAACCCTCTCAACGAAAGAGCACTTTCCTAGACGAAATATGAAGGGCATCACTTTACAAAGCAAAGAGCTGATAAGCTGGTCACCAAAGCTCAGGCCAAAGTTGAGGGAAAGTCTGAATCCAGAGCAACAAGGGGACTCGGCCACTTTGCCCCAGGGCATCTGCTGCACAAGCAAAGCAAGAACCCATGGGCTTGGATTCCAGGCGGGGGTCTTCCTGGAGTCCCTCCTATAGGCTGATATTCCAAAGGGCCCCCCCCCCCCGCCGTCAAGGTAACTGTGAACCAGAGATGAACCTTCCGTTTCCGCACAATCCTAGCGTACCTCGAGGAAGGCTGGGTGTTGACTACGGCTGGAAGAGAAAAGAAGAAATAGAAAAAACTGCCAGGGAGGAGTCTTGGCTGCAGCCCCACCTTGGTTACCTTGGGCAGATCTGCAGGCCAGGTTCCCTTCTGGGATATCAAGCCAGGTGTGGGGTTTAAGGTGGTCTTGACTGGTGGAGCCCCTGGGCACCTGGCAGTAGCAAGTGCAAATCCTGTAAGGAGGAAACACCTCTCTCCCAGGCCTCCGGGAAGCCTCAGATTCCCTTTTTCTAGGGCAATGGCCTCTGCATAAAGACTAATGGCATTCAGGAAAACAAAGCTCCAGGAGAAAACACCAACAGAAACAAGAAACAGCAGCAGTAGACCTACACAAACCTTGAAAAACTCATCAGATGTAAATTGTAAACCAACTATGCTGCAGTTTCAAGAAATAAGCAAAAGTCCAGAGGAAAGGCTGCTCCACTGTGAAATAGTTCAGCAAATCAATGACTCTTTCAGGGATCTGAATTCTTCCCATCTCTCCACCTTGCCCACTGTTGTCAGCAGCTTGTTTATCCTCTACTAGCTCTCGTTATGGTCACAAGATGGCTGCAGCAACTCCAGAGTTCACAACCACACAACTTCCTGAGACAAGAAAAGGGAGGGTGTGCTTCCATGTAGCCTCTTTGAACAGTGAAGCAACCTCGCAGACTTCTCCAGACACTTCACGTGTCAGGATTACATCACACACCCATGGCTAAAGTAATTACAGGGGAGGGAAATGGCTGGATTAGATCAGTAATGATTCTATTTATGGGAAAAGAGACGGTAGACCTACCTGAGGGCTTGTGGAGGAGGACAAATATCTGAACATAATTCAAGCTTTTACAGCAAGGTTAAAAAAAATGTGTACGTGATGGGGCTGATTCACTTTGTTATAAAGCAGAAACTAACACAGCATTGTAGAGCAATTATACTCCAATAAAGATGTTAAAAAAGGGGGGGGGGAGGAGTTTTCCAAAGAAAATAAAAATACACTAATTCAAAAAGATACATGCACCCCAATGTTCACAGCAGTATTATTTACAATTGCCAGAAAACGGAAGCAACCTAAGTGTCCATCAACAGATAAATGGATGAAGCAGATGTGATGTATATGTACAATGAAATCATACTCAGCCATTAAAAAGGATGAAATTTTGCCATTTTCAACAACATGGGTGGACTTGGAGGGTATTATGCTTACTGAAATAAGTCAGACAGAGGAAGACAAATACTGTATGATATCACTTATATATGGAATCTAAGAAATAAACTAGTGACTATAACAAAAAAGAAACAGACTCACAGATATAGAGATCAAACTAGTGGTGACTGGTGGGGAGAGGGAAGGGGGAGGGGCAAGTTAGGGTAGGGGAATAAGAGATACAAACTGTTAGGTATAAAATAAATAAGCTATAAGATACAAAGATAAATTGTACAACACATGGAATATAGCCAATATATTTATTTATTTGTTAGTATATTTTTGGCTGCGTTGGGTCTTCGTTGCTGCACGTGGGCTTTCTCTAGTTGCGGCGAGCAGGGGCTACTCTTCATTGCGGTGCGCGGGCTTCTCAGTGCGGTGGCTTCTCTTGTTGCAGAGCACAGGCTCTAGGCGTGCAGGCTTCAGTAGTTGTGGCACAGGGGCTCAGCAGTTGTGGCTCACGGGCTCTACAGCACAGGCTCAGTAGTTGCGGCGCACGGGCTTAGCTGCTCCGCGGCATGTGGGATCTTCCCAGACCAGGGATTGAACCCGTGTTCCCTGCATTGGCAGGCGGATTCTTAACCTCTGAGCCACCAGGGAAGTCCTTATAACTACAAATGGAATATAACCTTTAAAATTTTTAAAAAATAAAATTTCCAAGTTTGTGTAAAAAAAATTTTTTTAAATTCAAACTGTAAATATATTATGCATGAACTAACATGTGCATTTAGCAAACAAAAATATTAAGTCCAGTCCATATTCAGGAGAGGGGAATTGGGCTCCACCTGTTAAAAAGAGGAGTATGAAGGATTTGTGGACACATTTTTGCCACACACAGCAATTCTTAAAACGAACACACATTTGTGGGGAGACGTATTTTATCTCTGATGTTGTTTAGAACACTGGCCCAAGTTGTTAATAAAAAGCAACCACCCTTTACTCATTTTTATCATGTCTTTACGTCCTTCACAGGCAATGCACCCCTGCTATCTGCACGTGGGACAGAACCCCACTTCCCTGCCCTTGGTATCCCATGGACTAGAAGGAAGTCACCAATGTAGAAGATACGGGGAGTTCTAGGTTGAATTGTGTCCCCAAACCTTGTTTGGAAATAGTGTCGTTGAAGGCGTAATTCGTTAAGATGAGGTCATACTGGAGTAGATGGCCCTTAATCCAATGTGACTTGTGTCCTTGTAAGAAGAGGAGACAGAGACACAGAGACACAGGGAGAGTGCACTGGCTGATGGAGGCCGAGATAGCAGTGAGGCGGCTGTCCGTCAGAGGATGCCAAGGACGGCCAGGGCCACCAGGAGCTAAGAGAGAGGCCCTCCGCAGAAGGAACCAGCCCTGCCCACACCTTGATTGCAGACTTATGGCCTCTAGAACTGTGAGGAAATAAATTTCTGTTGTTCTCAGTCTCCCAGTTTGTAGCCCTCTGTCACGGCAGCCCTGGGAAACCACAGGTCTTTGTCATCTCGGCTACTGAGCATGTGAACGGCACTCCTATTTGGGAAGGTGAAGAGAAGCTATTCCCCTTTCCCATCCCCGGCAACTACACCACAGACGCCTCACCCAAGCGTGGCGAGTTAGAGTTTCCCTCTGAGACTCTGAACCTTGAAGAGCGACTGAGTTATCACCCTGAGATTCTCACAGCGGCGGAGTCAATAGAACAGCACTGCGGCCAGTGTCCTGGGACCAGGACCCGTCCCCGTGACCAGTCCTGTGGCAACTTCTTCACTTTGTCTTTCTTTTCTATGACTCCCCGGACTTCCTGTTGATTCTGTGAACTACCTAATGCCCTTCCAGAAAACTGCTCTCTTAAGTGAACCAGAGTCAATTTCTGTTATTTGTAACCAAGAATGCCGACTAATACACACTAGAAATTGGTTTTTGATTCAAATGCCTGTTTAGTTTGGTTTTATTTACCCATTTCTTTCCTCCCATGAGCCTTCTGCATTCATTCATTCATTTATTCACTCATCCGTCTAACATTCACTGGTTGTCTTTTATGCCAAAGTACTAGGTGCTTGGAATACATGGCCTATTAACACATGGCCCCTACCCTTTAAAAACCCACAGCCTAGTCCAGGGCCGAAGAGTCAAGAACACAGATGATTATGCTACAGAGTGTAATTGCTACGATTGAGAGAGAAGGCGCCTAACTTACATGTTAGGGAAGGGTGGGAGGCGTCCTGTGGCCACTGCTCCCTGAATTGTGTCTTAAGGGATAAACCGGATGGCAAAAGCAGGAAGGGAAAGGGGCGGGACATTCCATTAAGAGGAGGGAACTTAGCACATCAGGACATTAAGTTACTAAACCAGAGTTTAGTGTGTCTGTACATAACATTCTGGGTGGGGAGTGGTAAAAGTCGAAGCTATAGAAGTAGGTAGAGGTCAGTGCTGTAGGTCTCACCTAGGAATCTGGACTTTATCCTAATAGCAACATGTAACCCCTGAAGTAGAGAGAAAGCAGCCAGTTTTATATTAGAGATTGATTTTGTTTTAGCAGCAGGGCAAAGAAGCTCCCACACTGGTTCTCTCCTTGGCTGTGTCCGATCTACTCTTGAGCCCACGAAAGACATTCTTCATTTCTGTTATAGTGGTTTCTGGGGTTTGGTTTTTTTGTTTGCTTTTTGGCCGCATCACTCGGCTTGTGGGATCTTTGTTTTTGATTTCTAGCATTTCTTTTTGATGCTTTCTTGAAGTTTCCATCTTGCTGCTTACATTACCCATCTGTTCTTGCAAGTTGTCTGCTTTTTCCAAAAGAACTCTTAAAATATTAATCATAGCTATTTGAAATGGTCTGTCCAATAATGCCCAGATCTCTGCCCTATCTGCCGAGTCTGCTTCTGATGCTTTTCAGATTGTGTTTTTGCTTGCCTTTTAAAATGCCTTGCAATTTTTTGTTGACAGTTGGACATGACGTGTCACGTTATAGGAACTGAGCTAAATAGGCCGCTAGCCTGAGCTTTGCTATCAGTCTGGCTGGGGTTTTAGGCTGTGTTTAACCTTTTGTAGCTGCGGGTGCCAGAGGCTTCACAGTAAATAGGGTCGGCTCTTCAAGCTGTAACCCACTGTTCTTTACTGGAGCTCTGTTGCTGGTGGCCAGGTGTGGGCGGAGGGCAAGCATTCTTATATAATCTTGGGATTAAATAGCAGTCTTTCAGTGGACCCATGTCCTTGGACTGTGACCTGCACAAGTATTTACTAGCTTTGTTTCTCCTCCTTAGGTGAGATAGGAAGGCTAGAGGTGGCTGGAGTCAGGGAAGTGCCCGTCCCCAGGTGGGACAGGTCTTTTCCCTGACAGAGTAGGCCTTTGTTACGAGGATGCTCTAGGCATATTTCAAAATCTTCCCCTCCCTCTGCCAGACATAAGGAAATCATTCTGGGCTCTTCAGCAAGAGAACCTAGTGGGGGTCCTGTAGACAAAAAAAAAAAAAAAAAGCATGGAGCCCCCCCTTAGGTGACAGATCCCAGGAGCCTCTTACTCTCGGGCTACTCCACGCTCAGCCTCCAGCAACTCATCAAAACTGCCGTTAAATGTTCCTGCCAGCATGTGTCTCTAGCGTCTCCTGTCCAGCTAAGGAGACCTCGGCTGTGACTCTGGCTTTGCCTGTCCCTCCAGATCATGGGATGCAGCTGCGCCCTGTGACCTCAGGCTCTGAAGGGCGCAAGATGAAGCACTGATTTTCAGCTCCTTCAGCTCTTTTTGCTCTAAGGATGAGAGTGATGACTCCCAAGCTCTTTACATCTTGGAGCTGAAAGCAGTCCCTCGATACGCTGCTGTTGACTGAATAAAGTGGAATAATCAGGTCTGAATGAGCACTTGTGGAGCGAATGCACTAGACGGAGAAGTCCAGGACGAAACCGGGGTCTGGCTGGGGTGAGAGTGGAACACAGTGGGAGAAGGAATCCAGTGGGGAGCAGATATTTAGGGAGCAAAATGAAAAGCTAACAAGCAAAAAAGCTCATTAATAAGGAGTTCCGCTTAGTTTTGTCCTGAATACCTATAGATTACCTGTTCTGATTACCTGAAGGTATTCCTTTTTTCTTTCTTTTTTGAAACAACACAAATTTATTCACTTAAGCTCTAGAGGTCAGAAGTCTGGAATGGGTCTCATTGGGCTAAAACCCAGGTGCTAGCAGGGTTGCACTCCTCCTGGAGCCTTTAGGGGAATAATCTGTCTCCGTGTCTTTTCCAGCTTCTAGATGCCACCTCCCTTCCTTTGTTCATGGATCCTTTCTCTGTATGCAAAGCAAGAAGTGTAGCAAAGTCAAATACTTCTCTACTTCCTCCCTCTTTCACTTGTAAGGACCCTTGTGATTACACTGGGTCCATCCAGAAACTCCACATACCTGAAATGTCCCTGTGGCCATGCAAGGTAATTTATTCTCAGGTGCCAGTGAGTAGGACATGGGTCTCTTTAGCAGGGGCGCTATCCTGCCTGTCACAGGAGGGAGGCACTTGCCAGGAAGCAATGATTGGATTGACCCTCTTATAGACTCCAGGGAGTGTGGGGAGAGAAGTGAAGTGATAACACTTTCCCCTCTTAGTGTTCTGTCTTTTTTTCCTATTCCCTCTTCCCCTCTCTCTTCTCAGTATCAAGGGTAATTCTCTTGCCCTACTTTTTCCCCTTAACCTGAGGGTTTTCTGCAGAGCATTAGAAATCTATGATCAGAGTTACACGAGAAATAAAATAAACAATAATCCATCTGGTCGGGACTGATGTGAATGCTGACAGCACAAGTTATATTTCCTTTCATTTAAAAATACCCGCGGGCACGGCTCCCCATCAGTGTCATAGAGAAGGTGGCGTGACTGCCTTGTTTTCATAACCTTGGAGAGTGCAGTGGCCTGGAGGACACGGCAGTAAAAACTGGGTAATGGTGGGAGCAGCTGCTGAGTGGAAAGATAACAGAATACATTTTACCTTCCCAGGGCACTTGCGTACCACAGAGCTTCGCCTTTATAAAATCTTCTTCTTAAATTTCCAAACTGCCTTCTTAAACTCCTTCTTAAAAACCCCACTCATTTTCTGTCAGGAAAACGAAGGAGGAAAGATGGGCGGCAGCAGGGCCTGGATTCCAAGCAGGGTCCTTTCCATATCTCTGTGAGCACAGGACTATAAAACGGCAACTACGTTCCATGAAGAATAACACAGCAACTCCCTTTGGGTTTGGTTTTCTTACAGGTAAAGTTAGGGGCCCCGACTAGAGGGTTTCTATGCGCTATGAGTCTCCCTGTTTTGTGAGTCTGGTTTTAAATAGGTTGATCCAGGCTGCCCAAAAGTTCACCCTGGTTCTCCCTCCATTTCAGAACAGTTCTTTCTCCATTCTTAAGTAACTTTTCTAGATAAAGGACTCTTGATTCCGCTTCAGCCGTTGGCATCCATCCTGTCTTATCTCAGGCCACCTGTCACAGTCCAAGAATGTCAGTTTGCCATGTGGTTGCTGATTCAACTTTAAAGCTTGTAGAACCACTTGGAAAAGAATCAACCTTTGGGGCTTTTTTCCTGAAGCTTTGTAACAAATATAATGATTTTACAAGAAATTGTTTTATCAATTCCTTTTCTCATTTCTTTTTAAATAAACTTTTTTCTGATTATAAATTAATACGTGTTTATTGCTGAAAATGTGGAGAATACAGAAAATTATACTGTCTATGGTATTTAATAACACAAACATTGTTAGTAATCCGACCACTCAGAGATAATTGTTATTAAAATTTGATACATTACTTTATGGCCTTTTTTCTACACATTCATATGTATACTTTTTTGTATTTTTAACAAAATTGGGATATACGATATACTTTTTATTTCCTTTTTTTTTTTTTTTTTTTTTTACTTACTGTCATAGCATGGAAATTTTTCCATGTAACTAAATATTCTGTAAAAATATAGTTTAATGGCCTTTCTAAGGAGCTGGGGATGGAAGGCAGAGGACTAATCCTCTAAACGTGGCCTATATTATGGAGTCACTTGTGCCTGAATTTCACGTACTCTGCTGACTTTAAATCCTTCCCTACTCCCATAGCCCAGTAAAAAGGGGACTGACTCCTCTTAAGGAGGAAAGTGATCGCTCTGTGGGATCAAAAAAGGAAAGGCCAAATTGAAGCAGAGGTCAGGTTCTTCTCTGTAACTGCTCAAACACAGTAGTACGTGTGTCTAATTAAGCAAGATTTAGCTTCCAATCCAAAGATTACTGAATACCCACCAAGTGTCAGGCCCTGTTCTAGGAGCTTTCACATATATCCTATGTCACCTGCTGTGGTGGAAAATGAAGCCACGTTTAAGTTACTACACAAATAAATCAAATTTGAGCTTCCATCCTGACTGAGAGAAGGCCATTCATCATTCTCTGAGTTTTCCCCGCCTTGCAAATTAAGACCCCCTCAAGGTGCTTACTTCATCCAGGTGAGTCAGTCTGGTTTAATATTTCTGTTGTGGAGAAAAGAAATTGAGAAGTCTGGTGTGACTGCTTAAGCTTCCAACTGCTGCTCTGGTGAGGCTGACACAGAAAACAGGAAGTCCGGCTCTCGGGTGTAAGGGTTCAAAGTCTACCCACTGAGACAGTGCGGCACAAATTGCAGGGAGGGAGGAGAATCCAGGCTAGCAGCGGTTACCCCACACTATTGGAGACTGGGTTCCCAGTACAACTTTAGAGACAGATATTTTTATTTACAGAAAATCAGTTATTTCTCTTAAGGAACCCCAAGGCCCAAGGCGGCAGATGAGGACAGGGTGCAACATCGTTCCCCTGTTCCTGACTGGCCTTCCCCTGAGACAGGAAAGGCTCTGGTGCTGGGCCTGCCGTACCAGCCCCGCTCTTTTACTGCACCCCCAGCAGCACCAGCACCAGCAGTGTGGTGGACACCTTCTTGCGGGCCATTATTGTACATTTCTCACCACTCGGCTTACTAGGACCGTCCCAACACATCACAAGTATTAGAATAACTTGAAACTCCAAAGGGGAAGAGTCAGGATTTCTGACTCTTTACGGGGGAAATCCTTGGGCTCTTTGCAGATTTGCCCACCTCCTCCCCAGCAACCTTCAGATTCCATTCACCAGTGGGCTGATGGCGAGACAAAGCCCCAACCTCGGACAAGCCGAAAAACTGCCGCTCAGCCCAAATGCTCTGGACCCAGGGGCCCACTTGCCTTATAGCCACACACCTAAAAGAGGTATAAATCATACCAGTTATATTTATGACATAAAAGCTACAGCATTTGGTGATCAAAAAGCCAGGTACAGGACTTCCCTGGTGCCACAGTGGTTAAGAATCTGCCTGCCAATGCAGGGGACACGGGTTTGAGCCCTGGTCCGGGAAGATCTCACATGCCACAGGTTCACCACAGCTACTAATCCCATGCACCACAACTACTGAGGCTGCACTCTAGAGCCCGCGAGCCACAACTACTAAGCCCGTGTGCCACAACTCTTGAAGCCCGCGTGCCTAGAGCCTGTGCTCCGCAACAAGAGAAGCCACCACAAGGAGAAGCCCGCGCACCACGACGAAGAGTAGCCCCTGCTCTCCGCAACTAGAGAAAGCCGGCAGGCAGCAACGAAGACCCAACGCAGCCAAAAAAAAGCCAGTTATGATTCCCAGGTCTCTGACTTTGCTGACTGGACAGGTGATGTCATTAGTTGAAACAGGGTTTTCAGGAGGGAATTGGATTTATAAGGAAGATGGTATATGTTTTGGACATTTTAAAGTGTGCAGTGTTTTTTTAAAATACTCGGGTAGAAGCTCTGGGTGTCAAGTTCAAGAGAACTGGGTGAGCTTGAGATTTGGGAGTGATGGGTATACTGGTGGTTGATCACAAGTGTGGATGTGACTGACAGGGCAGAAGAGGAGCTGGGACGGAACCTGAGAAACAGTACCCTTGGAGAAGCAAGCCCACCGAGGAAGCTAAGGCGCTCTCAGGGTGACAGAAAGATCGAGTTGTGTCATGGAACCCAAAGAGAGATAATATTTCAAGAAGGAGGAATTTGTTCAATGGCATCCAAGGCAACAGAGGTCAAGAAAGACAAGCATTGAAGTTAGGTTATGAATTTCTCAGGTAGATAAGACCTATCCAGGTCTGTTTTGGCATATTATTGACCAAGGTCATATGATCAGATTATATTGTCTTTCAACAACTTGTGCTTGGATCTGTATGATTAAACTCTTATGAGCACAGTATTGACAATCACCTACTTAGCAGTCATTGCTTAGTGTAACTAAGATCTTTTCACCACATCTTACTTTCCTGATTTTATCAGAAGCTTAAAAGCCATTTCTTCTTGAAACTAACAAAATCTAGTAGCTACTATATTCTGTTTTGGTTTTGCCACTTGAATATAGCACTGCCTGGTACAGCACAGGTTCTTTTGAGATCAGTATGTCTATTCATGTGTCAGGTGGTAACTCAATTCTCCCACACGTTTTACTGGAATACTATGAAAACGTTTTGAACATGATATGACATCCTTGGTCTTCATTTAGCTTGGGTGTATCGTTTATATATTTAGTCCACCTCTTTTCTCTGACATTGCTAAAGTACTTCTACTTGGAGCCAATGTGATCATAAGTGGAAATACAAATACAGGTGACATCAAGTGCCGGTACTTGATTACAAGACAATTCAGAATATGCTTACGTTAAAATCTCTAGGTCATTAAACTGAAAACATAAAATTTCAAAATTCTCCTGGAGACCTCTGCCCTGGAAAATATAGCTTTTGATCCCGTGGTTCCCTGTGAATGCATTCCTCCCCCTTACAAGAAGTAGTGAATCCAGCTCGTTCATCTTCAGGTGTGTTCCTGGTGGGCTTGCTGGGGGGAATGTACTGTCCCTCCTTTGCCCCGGGGATGTGCTGTATGCACACCTCGAGGGTTTCATCACAATGATCCGGTACGGCTGTTAATGACCACCTGACAGATAAAGAAATGGACGTTCATAGCGATGAAATAATTAGCCCAAGGTTGCATCACCAAGAAGAGCCAGCGACCACATTCCAGACCCCGGCTAACCCTGCCAGAAGCACTCTCTCTCCCGCACCCTCCACGGGTGTCCCTACCCGGTCCCCCTCTTCGGCGTTTCTCAGAGCACTTGCCTGGCCCGCACGGATGCTACAGTGGCCTGCATCCCAAAATGTTACTTCTGCAACAAATCTCCTGTGTGCCTCCGTGAGAAGTGATATTCGGACCCAGAAAAGCTCTCTAACCTCAGAGTCCTTGCACGAACCCCGGGGCTGCCGGCTGCGGCGGCCCCACTGGGGCCTCCGGGGGCGGGCGCTCGGGAGCGACGTCGGAGCGGACCAATCCCCGCGGGGGTGCCGGCCAAGGGGCCCAGTCGCAGGAAAGCAGGACAGCGACCGCCCAGGCGGCGGGGGACCAGCACCCCCGAGGCCCGTCTCCTGGGCCGGAGGCGATGCTCGGCTGGCGCAGCTGAGTCACAGCGAGCGCAGGCCGGGCCGCGGACCCAGCGACAGCCCGCCGACGGCTCAGGGAGCAGCTGCCCGGCGCGCGGGCCCCGCGGGAGCTCGCCGGGCGGAGCCCGCAGGGCCACTCAGGAGCTGAGCGAGGGCTGCGCGGTGAACTGTCACCGTTGTCACTCTGGACGCGGAAGTGCCGTCTCCTGTTTTGCTTTAAAATCAGGCTTGCGGTCTCCCGACCTGCGCATCTGGTCGAATTCAGCGGCAATTCCCCTTCCCATCCCAGCGCGGCGGCGCAGACCCAGCCTCCGTGCGCACTTGCTGCCCAGGAGCCCCTGCAGAGAGACAGCCCCCGAGACTCCGGCCCCGAAAACGGTCAGACCCGCGCCTAGATCGGCAGGAAGACTGTGACCGTGGGGTGAGTTAAAACAACATAAACAAACCCTTACGATTGGAAGCTGCTTTTTAAAGGCCCCCTTCCTGTCCGCTGTTCACAAGCAGCAAAATCAATAATAAACAATTACGTAATTGTCTCGTCCCCAGAGCAACCTCACTGTTTCCCTTATGAAAACCAGCTGGCAGTATTCAGTGTGGGAATTGTAGTGTGACCACTGGATAGCCAAAGTGGTAGACAGCTTATTAAGACTATCTTAAAGAATCATCTCAAGGGCGGGTTGAGTCCTTAAAGGTCCAGCTCTTAAAAATGGTAAGTATGACAGTCTGAGGTTGTTGTTGTCTTAGGAAGTGCTTACTGCTTTCTGTTCCCTAGTTTGCTTGTGTACTCCACAAAGTTCCCCCAACTTCCCCATCATTGAAAATCTAGCCTCTCAGATAAGAGTGCAGCTGATTATCTCTCTCCTTTTCTTCTTAATAGAATTTCAGCTGCCTACCCAAGCAAGATGAAGATTCCATTTGTGGAACCTGCCATCTGCTTCAGTGTATTTGCTATGACTTTGACTGCTCCACTGACAACACAATACGTGTACAGGAGAGTATGGGAGGAAACAGGCAACTACAGCATTGCACCCGATAGCAATGTTTCTGAGTGTGCAAAAAACAAAAGCAGCCCAATTTTCACATTCCAGGAGGTAAGAAATTAAAATATTCCTAACATGTATTAAAAAGGGAATGTGCAACAGGATTTTAAAGGAAAGAGGGTCCTGCACTCCTCATACATTGATCTCTTAAGGGTCACACGAAAACCCCTAAGTCTCAAACCAAAAGCCTTTATTCTCCTTTCTGTCTGAAGCTTCCTGACACCTTTAATCTGCCTCTTCTACTTAAAACCCCCTTCTTCTGTGACACTGGCTCTTCTCCTTTGTCTCAGAAAATGTCAGGGCAGTCTCATCTCCTCCGTGGTTGTCTCCTTTCTTCTTCCCCACGGAAAGCCTGACAGTTGGGACAGGGCAGGCTGGAATGGTACTTGGTGGCCAGGGGGCGGGTGAAGCATGGGTCCTGCCTTTCCCTTGCCCACTTCCTCCCTACCCGCTTCCGCTTCATGGGCATGACCCAGTTTTCAGTGACCCCAGAAAGTGGACCATCCCTGAAGACTGTGGGCCCGGCGCCAGGGTCTGTCATGGGGTGAGGGTGGCATTCGTCATCCATCATTCGGTGTTATCAAATCAGTTTGACCCCCCAGTGCTGAGGAGCATCTGTGTGAGGATATGGGGGGTGGGGAGCACCCACTTACGCTCTGAGGACACTGAAAATGTTCAGCCAGATACTCCAGAGCCCTTCCTTCCCCAGGTCCAGCCTCCTCCCCCAGGAGGTAGGGCGCCAGTCTCCATTCCCTTAGGCAGTCTTTACCAGTCTACCAGTGTCCAAATGCAAAGCAGAGAGAGCATCCAGATTTGGAAATTCCCCCCCCACCGCCATGCCTGAAAAACAACCACACTTGTAAACTTTGAACTCTCCCCCTTGGGAATATTTTATGATGGCAAAAGAGTGGTGCTGCTTCCCCAGTCAAAAGATGAAAAGAGTCTAAGGGACTCTGAGTCATCTGCACCCATGGAGAAAAGAACAGATTATTTCTGAACAGCCATGCAGATATCAAGGTTCTGGCCTAGAGTGAGGTCATAAAAACAGAAGGGCCAACAAGGGGCTCGCCTCTTGGTTTTGTCTCCCTTTAAGAATGTTTCCTGTTACATGTATGTATCTCCAGGGAGTAAGAAGGTTCCAGAGGTTCATCAGTTTCTCCATTTCATACTGTGAGTTCCTTCACCAGCCCCCTGGGAGCAGTGGGAGGGACAGAGGAGAGGACTTGAGTGTCTGGAAAGGTCGGCTGTCCTCACCCTCTAGAGTGACGGGAGACGGGCCTTGGTCCAGCTGCTTTGGTGACCTCTGTGACTGTGCAGGTGATGAGTATTGGCCCCGCTCCCTGCCTAACCCAGCTGCTGAAAGCCCCCCACTGCCCAGAGCAGGGGTCTCATTTTGAAGATTTCTGCCAAATTTTTTGATCGATTGCCTGCTGTTTCACTGGATTAATGTTCAAGAGAACATACCGCCCTAGATCCTTGCCTTACAGTCGGTGTGCTAGAGCTACAGGTGCTTCCTCTAAGATTGGGGAACCAGAAACCATCCCACCCACAACTGGGACAGGGCGTGGCGACCCACTCACCACTCGCTCCTTAGGACAGAGGAACACCTCCTTCTGACCCCTTCCCTGGATCCTGTCCCTGCTCAGCTTCTCAGAGAATATTCTGCCCCCTTTAAATCCGAGAACAAATGTTCCCTGTTCTGTGAGCTTCCACTTAAGAGATCTGTGGACTGTTCTTGTAACCCTAAAAATAAGAGATGTCATAGTACAGGGTCAGCCCCTGATAAAATAAATAAATGATTTTTTCAGCTCAGATTTTTCTCAGATCTCTCCCAAAAGATCAGTTGTGTGTAAGAATACAATGTGTTGAACCTCTGTTACGCTGTTTTTATTTAACCTTCCCACGTAACAAATATACACACTTACATACGTATTGGTATGCAAGATAGTGTCATGAATTTCAGGGTACAAATATAAGAATAATCGGAGCGATTTCACTTATATTTAACATTTTGAAAGTCTATTTGGATGAAAGTCGTATTTTTCAATCTATCTGGGGTTAAGGTATATATAACATATATATTCATATGGATATGGATCTAACCTATCTTTCAAATCTTCAAGTTTTCTGAGCCCTGTGACTGTAAGTACAACTACATACTTCTCTTGGGCGATGAGATTAATCTCTAAAAGGCCTCTTAACGAAGTGGCAAGGCTGTGGAAGGAAACTCTTGGCAAAGGGCAGAGAGTAGGGAATTCTGGGATGTCTATTGACTTTTGTGGAGGAAGGAATTTTTAAGCCCCTTACCGCCCTCTCCTTCCCTTGTAAATGATTCGTTTTGAAGTGTTACACTGGCCACTGTGGCCTGTTCTCTTCAGGCAGCTTTCAAGATAGGGACTCTGCCGCTGGAGGGGACAACTTCGGGTCACCCAACAGATCATGAAGTTGTTCTCGCTCAGGAATTTATTTATAAACCTTTTAATAACACAATCCCTGGTTACCAGCAGGTAAGGAATACCTTCTGCTCAACTGGAATATATGCATTTTAGCCTATGAAATTGTGCCTTCCTTAAAATTGATAGCACTTTCCTTAGTTTATCCCCGTCTCAGTACCTTGTCATTCTGTTCAATCTTGTATAGGAAATAGCTTTTTTTTTTTTACTCTGATTTCTCCCATCTACCCTACTATAACACATAACACAAAATTCTCCAGAGTTTATAATGTTCAAACACAATTTCTTCTGTCTCAACATTGATTTATGGTTGAAATATGCTTTGAGTTTGTTAAGATCTGAAATTCACAACATGGTTTGCAGATGAGGTGAGTAGTCTGTGTAACAGACTGGGTTGGGATGACAGTAGGAAAAAAGGAGGGGACAGGACTTAGGCGGAGACGTGGAAATGGGAGGAGGAACCCCACACTGGAACATCTTGCTGAGGAGTTGATTAAACGATAACTGTTTCATTTATTTATTCAATAAATATTTACTTGATGGCTTCTATATCTGTAGGAGATACAAAGATGTGCTCAAAAGATCTAACCTAGTAAAAATGAAACAGCACTGACTGTATGTGGGCCCTGTGTGGAGCACCTTATATTGACTTTAAGTCTCCTGACAGCCTGCAAGGTTGGGACTGTTGACGTTCCCTCTGGTCAGATGAAGAAGCTACAGAGACAAGTCATTTGGTCAGGATCACACAGAGCATGCAAGCTACAGAGGCCTATTTTACTCGATGGTTTGTTCATTTAATCAATCTGTCTATTGAGTACCTACCCTCCCTGGAAGCGCTGTTCTTGGAGCTGGTGATACTATGGTGAAGAGGACAAGGTTTCACCCCAGCCGGGAGCTTAGATTGTAGGAGGGAAGTCACACAATGCACAGATCGAATAAAATATAATTTCCTGTCAAGGAGCCGGTGAGTCTCTAAGGAGAAGAACAACAAGGATAAGGGGCTGGAGCGCTGGGCGGGATTAGTGGGGTTGCTTTGGATTGAGTGATGGTCAGGGAAGGCCCTTCTGAGGAAGTGGTTTTGAACTGAGGAAGTGAGCTGTGCAACGATCAGGCAGAGGGAAGAGCAAGTAGCATGGAGGTTTGTGGAATGGCTTGTCGGCCGAGAGGAGTGAGGAAGGGGAGATGAATCAGAGGCTCCGTGACGTGGGGTCGCCCCTCGCCGTGGCAAGGAGTTTGCATTTATTCCAGTGTAAGGAAAGCCACTGGGGGGTTGGCAGAGGAGTGACACGAGCTGATGTGTGTTTTTAAAGACCACTCAAACTGTGGTGTACAGAACTGACTGTATTTGAATCCAGAGTCCTCTGACTCCAGAGCTCAAGCTCTTAATCAATACACAAAAAAATACAGCTGGGGAATGATAACTGTTCTACGAGAAGGTTCAGAGAAGGTTCAGAAAAAGGAGTGATGACCCGTTTGAGAATTTCAGGGAAATCTAAGTGGGACCTGACTATGGACTGTGCCTGAGCATAGACCGTATCTGGGGGGAGAGTGGGGATATCGCTGAAGATGAGATCAGGCCACGTCTCGGGGGCCTTGAATACCAGGCTAAGGAGTGTGGACTTTCCCAGGCAGTGGGGAGACACTGCAGCTTCTGAGCAGGTGAGAGACATGCCGATAGTATGCTGTGGTGCTATGCAACATGTGCCCAGCAGTAGTGTCTGTGATCTGCAAAGTGGTAAGATTGACATTATATTCTGAATTGAATGAAGAGACCAGTTAGATGCCAGGGTGGTCCAGGTGAAAACCAATGGGAGTTGTCATCCAAGTGGCAACTATGGGACCATCAAGAAGGTAAAGTGAGCAACTTTAGTGGGACAGGATAGATTGTGTTGGGGGGCATGGACGAAGGGAAAGGCTACAAGCAAAGATGACTGAAGTTTGGGGTTTGAGTGACCAGAACATCTCCTGGCAACATGGAATGGCTTGAATTATATAAATATATAAAAATAAAAATAGGCTCACTATTTTAAAAAGCCATTAATTCAGTATCTGATATTTCTGTGGTTAATCATATTTTTGTGGTTTTTAGGGTGCTTTCTAAATATTATATGAATAAATCTTTTTTAAAATGAGTTTAGTAATCTCCATTATAGAAACGGCACATATCCTTTAATATAAAGTTTGGAAAATACAGAAAAGTGGTGAGAAGAAAATGCTTTTAAATCACCCCAAGTTCTTCCCATCATATACCTAGTGTCACGATTGTTATATCTGGCAATCCACGTGGTACGTAGTTGTTTGGGGCCTCAGGAAAGTTGAGTTTAGCTCACTCCTTAGTTCATGGCATGCTACCATCTTTAGTCAATACAAAGCTCCTCTTCGAGTTTTATCTTAATTTTTAGTAAATAAAGGAATATTTGTGGAGACACGTGGAAAGGACAATGAGCTCTATCTAAATGCCTATCAGATACGATGTTTACATGTGATATTCATTCCCCTTTAGACAGAAAGGTGTATCATGGGAAAGGGTACCGTTCTTGCTTTAGAACAGTGGTCATGATCCCTTAGTGCTAACTGTTCACAGAAGAAGGAGAAGTCATTACATAACCAGTCCCTGAGGCCTTGGGTTCTGCGGATCCTCTATATAAGTCAGACATACACCAATACACACACTTTTATTTTTATGGATTAATGTCTCCACTGTGGTACTTGAATATTGTGACTGAGCATTGATGATTGTATCACCTCTTGATATTTGCCTTGTGAACTGGATGAAGATTTAAGCTATATCAAACCCATGCACTAGAGATTTCCCATCCCTGACCTACTGGCAATATCAAGAAAAAGTATGTACCAGGGTATTTTTAGGCATATTGTATAAGCCTCTGTAAACACTTTGTCTTCTTTTTATTTATTTGCAGGAAGTTCAGAAAAAAGTGTCTCTTTTTAATCTGCAGATGGACATAAGTGGGTTAATTCCTGGTCTCGTGTCTACATTCATGCTTCTGTCTCATAGTGACCACGGAGGACGAAAATTCCCTTTGATTTTGTCTTCTGTTGGTGCTCTTGCAAACAGTGCTTGGCTCTGTTTGCTTTCCTATTTTGCCTTTCCAATCCAGCTTTTGATTGCATCTACATTTTTGGTTGCACTTTGTGGCAATTACACCACACTTCTGGGAGCCTCTTTTGCCTACATAGTTGATCAATGTAAAGAAAAGAAACAAAGAACAATTCGAATAGCTATAATTGACTTCCTGCTTGGAATTGTCACTGGATTAACAGGATTGTCTTCTGGCTATTTTATTAGAGAACTAGGTTTTGTGTGGTCGTTTTTAATTGCTACTGTGGCTCTTACTGTTAACTTGATTTATATTTTATTCTTTCTTGAGGATTCAATGAAAGAGCCTTCATCTCAGAATGTTTCTGTATCATGGACTGAAGGCTTTAAAAACTTATTTTACCGAACTTACATGCTTTTTAAAAATAATTCTGGTGAGCAACGATCTTTGCTCTGTTTGTTGCTTTTTACAATGATCACTTATTTTTTCGTGACAGCTGGCATTTCCCCCATTTTTATCCTTTATGAATTGGATTCACCGCTCTGCTGGGATGAAGTTTTAATAGGTTATGGATCAGCGTTGGGTAGTGTCTCTTTTTTCAGCAGTTTCCTAGGAATATGGCTTTTTTCTTATTGTATGGAAGATATTCACATGGCCTTCATTGGAATTTTTACCACCATGGTAGGAATGGCTATGACTGCTTTTGCCAGAACAACATTGATGATGTTTTTAGGTAAGTTACAAATGTAGCCTAGAACTGTGTATTGATGTTTACATAAAATGAATTTAGTCTGTTGGGTGAGAAACTTTAATATAAAATTCTCTATTTAATGCATTTTAGTTCAAGTAAAGGTAATTTGTTTAAAGCTAGCTTTCCAGAAGCTGAAAACCAACTGACTTTAAAGAAAAAAAAAAAGTTGAATAACCACAATTTTCCAAATTTGCACATTTGCCAAAAAATTGTTTTGAGGAACATTCTTCTTGTGAATCAGTCCTTCAAAATAGCATTCACCAACTTGAATATTTCTTAAAATGATGCTAAGAAGGCTACAGTTTTAAGACAAGTGTCTAAAGTATACTCAAAAGATACATTAAAAAAATTCATTGAATATATTCAAGAAGATTTTGCAAATTGATCTTTCAGCAAATTGGTCATTTCATGAATTGGCTTTTGAGGAATCACTTTCTGGCAAATAGGACTGCTTCCTTAACTAGGGCTTGAGTGAGATACTGTGTTTGAAAGGGTTAAAGGATCTGTTAAAGTGGGACCTCAAGAAAGATCCAATTTAGTCTTTTTCTACAAAGGCAGTGTTAACCTCTTGCTACCTTGCAGGGAAGCAGAGTGACCAAATAGAATTGGGCTTAATTTCCATCTACAGCACTAGGTGACCTTGGGCAAGTTACTGAACTACTCTGAGCCCTTGTTTTTTCATCTATAAAATGGGCATAGTGGTACCTAAGTCAGAGGGTTATAACGAATATTAGAAGAGATAACTGTAAACCACTTAGCGCAATGCCAAGGGTTCAGTAAATGCCAGTTCTCCCTCCCTGTTTCCCTTGGAGTTGCCAACTCCAAGTAAGTTAATATATGTGAAAACATGATGAAAACATAAATTGGTCTGCAAATGTAATATCTTACCATTTTGTCATATAACTAAAAATGCTACTATTAAGGGACATAATTTAAGAGCAGAGGCAACTTGTGTTCGTGAAATTATTCACCCACAAAGATGAAGAAGAAACCAATTTACCAATAAGTAGATCAATATAATAAAAGAATTTTAACGATGAGAATGCCAAGTCTGAAAGAGCAAAAACAGAAAACAAAAAATTTATTAACAGTCACAACCTGCTAAACATGACGTTACTCTAATAACTAGGGAAACAGATCCATTTCAAGTGGCAGATTATATAGATCTGGACCTGTAACTTCCATGAACTCTTGTTCTCTGCACTAGAATAAGAATTTAAGAGTAAACTTAAACTTGAGAGTAATCTTAAACTGACGTGTCTATAGTCTATCTTAATTCATTAAACAGAATTCTACCATTAATTAATTCAGCCGTTAGATGCAATGAGTTAAGATGCTTATAGAAAATGAAGTATTTAGAGATTAAGTGTTCCACCTTTAAAATGGACCCTTAGTTTTCTGATTCAGCCAGTAATTTGCGACTATTCCTCTCACAGTCAGGCTGCCATTCCTTTTCACTGTTGTGCCATTCTCTGTTCTACGGTCCATGATATCAAAAGTGGTTCGTTCTACTGAACAAGGTGAGTTTAATTTGCTTAAGGAACAGAATCAATCTATGATCTGTACCAACTCATATCTGTGTACAATCAGTGTTTGATTCTTCAGGATATTCTACAACCCTTTTTCTGCACAGAACTCCTTTGGAATTGGTAGGGTCTGTGTTAGGAGAGCTTATATTCAAGCAAGGGAGCCCCTGCCCCGGGCCTGGTGCTTTAGAGGGTTTTCTCTGGAGCTGCCCCGCCCCAAGGGGAGAGGAGACCTCAGGGCCAGGCGATATGCCCCCTGGGAGCCCACAACACTCCCCCCTTCTAGGCTACGCTCTGGGTACGTGTATGTGGGTCCCCATAACTCCCAGCTGAACAGCTCATATCCAGTGAATGCCTTGATGATCCTCTTTCTCAGACCTGTTCTCCTGAGGGTAGACTGTGACCCCACTGTGCTCTCCTGTACACCAAAGGGGTAGCCAAAGGGTGACTCTTTACAGGAGGGTCTGGCCCAACCTCGGAATCGCAGGGCGGGGTGTCTACACCCACGTGTAAATGACCCTTTCTGAGCAGAACAAGAGGTAGAATACGATGTGGGTGGCTGCAGCCTGCAGGCTGGGGACTGGAGGGTGAGGGCCAGCTCTCCCAGGGCTGTGATGTTCCACATGGAACTCTAAAACGTCTGAGAATTCTAAGTTTGTGTCTGACCTCCAAATCATTAGGAAGGTATTTTCTCAGAGTAGGGAGACAGAACATACCTTAGTTAACAGTCTGTTAGTCAAAATTATAACTTTTTTTTTTTTTGGCTGTGCCACACGTCTTACGAGATCTCAGTTCCCCGACCAGGGATTGAACCCAGGCCACATCAGTAAAGGCCCAGAATCCTAACCACTAGGCCACTAGGGAACTCCCAGAATTATAACTTTTAAATACTTAGAACTTGTAGGCCTCTAATTGTATTCTTACGCTGGATCCCCCAAATGTCAGAGCTGGGCCTGAGTCAGAGTCCTAGAAAAAACAGCATCCCACTCAGCTGATTCAATCAAGAGACTTCAGGGAAGGGCAGCACAGAGGAGAGGACGGCCCAAGGAGGGAGGGAGCAGAGAAGAAACTGCATAGCCTTCTCCTCCGGGACCCCACTGACCAAGTCCAAGGAAGTCCAAGTCATAATATCTGTGGGGTCAGCCTCCCGAGCACAGAGCAGGGCACAGAAGATCCAACAGCTGAAGGGGAGGACAGAGAATGACCAGTACAGAAGGAAAACAAAAATTAAATCTCTAGTTAGGACTGGGTACTTGTTAGATACTAGGCATATGTGGTTGACCTCCTTTTGCTTTGATCATATGAATATTATGAGACCTTGGAGCTTTCTTTTGTTCCATGTCTTAGCCTGGTGCAAATGTTCATATCAAGTGTTTATGAATAATTCATAATTATGCTATTGTACTTATGGCCCTTTAGTCAACACTGGAGAAGACTGCATAATTCAATAAGGTTGAAAATACATTTCTTGATTCTTTTCCACTCATAAGATGTAGCACATATTCACACAGCTGTTTATAGATTGTGTGATGAGGATTAATTGGAAAACCACTTAGGAATATTAAAACTACAGTATGTGAAAACCTACCTGCTTCCTTGAATTATGCAATGGTTTCTTAGATACGACACCAAAAGCACAACAAAAAAAGAAAACATAGATAAATTAGACTTTATCAAAATTAAAAACTTTTATGCTTCAAAGGACACCATCAAGAAAGTGAAAAGACAGCCCACTGAATGGGAGACTATATTTGCAAATTATACGTCTGATAAGGAACTTGTATCCAAAATATATAAAAACTATTAAAACTCAGCAATAACAAGAAAATCCAATTAAAACATGGGCAAAGGATTTGAACTGACATCTCCCCAAAGATGTACAAATGGCCAACAGACACATGAAAAAGTGCTCAACATCATTAGCCATCAGGGAAATGCAAATCAAAACCACAGTGAGACCCACCAGGATGGCCAAGATGAAAAAGCCCCTAAGAAGTGTTGGCGAGGATGTGGAGAAACTGGAGCCCTCATACGCTGCTGTGGGAGTGTAAAATGGTGCAGCCGTCTTACAAAACAGTTTGGTAGCTCCTCAGACAGTTAAACAGAGTTACCTTATGACTCAGCAATTCCACTCCTAGGTATATACCAAAGAGAAATGAAAACACATGTCCACACAAAATCTTGTACACACACGTTCACAGCAGCATTATCTGTAACAGTCAAGAAGCATAAACAATGCAAATGTCCATGAACTGATGAATAAACAAAATGAGGTGTGTCTGTCCAACGGAATATAATTTCGCACTAAAAAGAAATGAAGTAATCATAAGTTGTGCTGCTCAGGGAAGTTCAGCAACAAGCTAGAGCTACTTCATGAGATGGTTGTTTGTCAGAACACAGCACGGCCTGACCGAGTTCCCAACAAGAAAGGACTCAAGCGGCTGCATAATAGGATTAGCACCATACCACCTGTCCCCGGCTGTAGCAAGGGGTCAGAAATAAAATGAAACAATAACGTAGATACATAACTAGGAGAACTTCTTTCCAATTAAACTAACTTCCTGTATTGTCATAAATCATAGCGGCAGTAAGTCCATACGCTACTTGATGACTGGTAATTGCCCTTGAATGAAGCTTTTAGTCATTCATTTGACAAATATATATTAAATGTCTACCAGGTGCCAGCACAGCTACGCCCTGGGGACACAGCAGTGAAAAAAGCATATGTGCCCTTGACATTGACAGAACTTTCATTTTGGTCAAAAGAAGACATATCTCTGATAACCCAGCATTCTGCATAGAGATGTTTGTTTTATGAACATGTGTCCCGTTGTTCAGTGAAGACTTTGAAGCAATGTATGGAGAATATGTATAATAAAGTGAAATTTTAAATAGATAAAAATCAATACACAGTCTAAAAGATCAAGACCATGGGGAAAGTTAAAGTCTAGACGTGTAAACTATAACCAAGCTAGATCCTCAAGCTTGCCCTTTTCCTTCCTATCAGTCCAATCAAACACAATTATTTAGAGGATTTGCACTGTCTGTAAGAAAAATATATTACAATTTGTCATGGAAAAGTAAACTTGGCAAAGTAGGGAACAAGCAATGGCTTAAGAGTCTGCAGAAACTACGTAGGAACTTATGCCACGGAAGCCACAGAGAGCTGAGAACAGCCACAATTGTAGTGATGCAGAATTTGACAAAGAGGAAAAAAAGCACATCAAGATGACCAGCTGTCTTTCGTAAGTTTCACTCTTCAGTCAGTATGGTCTTGGATTCCAGACTAAATTCAAAACTTGTAGAATAATGACCATTTCTCTGATTGTGAGCTTGGGCCGACCATGCAGCCATTTCAGGCTTCTTAAGCAATGCTCCATGGCCTGCCCTTTCCCACACTCAGCATGTGGCAAGCGGGAAGGACAGCAGAGTCCCCTCAGAGGGGAGCCAGTTGTAAGCACGTAAGACAGAAAAATACGTTTTAAAGAATCACTCAATGTCAGACTGTGGCATAACCTTCACTAGAGCACCGGGCACTTATGTAGTTACTTGATGAGTCACACAGGAATCTCGTGTGACTGAACTTTTTGTTACTCTGGAGGAAGAGAGCAAATTCAAATTGCAGAATGTATGGTAAGAAGATTATCTCTCTGCCTTGCCTGTCACTCTTGCCAGATCTGACTTGACCTTTCAGAGGGCCGGTGGGTGGGACGTTGCTTGCCTGGGAGCCATCCTGCCCCTGCAGGTGTGTCCCAGATTAGCGCAGGGACTGAGAGTGGAAGGTGGCACCACGAACCTCAGGGGCAGGTGGGGCTGCGTCTTAGGCTGTAGCAGGGACGGGAGATGCGGCAGATTCCACACGCCTCAGCTTCCAGTGCCTTTTAGCTTTGCCGCACGGACCCTGGAAGTACTGATTCCAGCTCCTCTCACACCAGGTCCAGGGAGAACTCCTGAGCTCCATTTCTTCACCCACAAAACGGGTGACTGCCTTCTCAGGGATTTTGAGGGAGTAGCTTTCCTTCACCAAGCAGTGCCCCCAGGGCTGCACTTTTCACTGAGTAGCCATTTTCTGCATTATTTTTGTTTGTTGTTTTGTAACTCAGCCTTTTCTCTCTCTCCCTCCACACCCTGACCCCAAACAGGCACCATGTTCGCTTGTCTCGCTTTCTTAGAAACACTTGGCGGAATCACTGCAGTTTCTACTTTCAACGGAATTTATTCAGCCACTGTTGCTTGGTACAAAGGCTTCGTCTTTCTGCTCTCCGCTGTTTTATTACTAATTCCAGCCATCAGTCTATGGTATGTCATTACTTTTTATCCTTTTATCAAAGGATAGATGGATTGAATTCCCTGACCTCACCAGTGCAATTACATAGATCTGTTGAAGTTTTGCCTTGGAATGTACTTTTCTCAAGAACTTTTAGACATGAAGACATCTGTCAATAATTTTGGAGACTTAGAAAGAAAGAGACAGTGGTGTGGCCAACCAGGACTAAGAGAAAGAAACACTGGGTTAGACAGAGACTCTGAGAAGTTACCCCTTATCTTTAAATATGAACAACTGATGAATTTAGTGTCTAAGAATATATATGTATTATCAGTACATATATATTCATATGTATATTCAATACACATATATTCTATGAATATGTATATACATATATATACATTCAAACAATGACTTCCTACAGTATAATATCCCCTGAAGGTCACAGATTACTCTAAGAAGATATACTTTAATACAGATCCTTGGGTAAATGACAAGAGCAGATAGCATGCACTGGATATTAAGAATTCTCTTTCCTTTACAGAGAGTTGGCTTATTTGATGATTTCCTTTTCAAATGTAAATATCCAAGTAAATACAAACTACAAAATTCTATTTGTGAATAGTACATAGACTAAAAAGACCAGAGGCATAAACTTACAAGAAATATGTATTCTCCCTGTCCCTTTCAATGAACAAAATGTGTAAGCCAACTAGATAAGTGGTTGTGAAAACGCACAAGCAAATATATTTGACACATTCTCTGGGGCCCAAGCATTGAGCTAAGAGCTCATTAACCTGCCTCTGCTGGGCTTGCCCATTTCACACGGCTGCCGCAGAGCAGGGTGATGGGGATGGGTAGAAGGTGGGGCACAGGGTCTGGCATCTGCCTTCCCCTAAGCACTGTGGGCTGTGGCTGCGTGGGAGGGAGAACAGAATCTATCCACACAGGCTTTAAACTCTGCCATGGCTGTGAACTCCTTAAAGGGCTGGCCTGCGTCTTATTCAGAGTAGGACCTCAGTACATACTGTCTCAGTGGGATGCTGATACCTAGATCTGTGTTAGGAGGACTACAATAGTATTTACGGTTCCTCTGTAACTGTGATGAAAAGCTATTTTTACTAGGTATCTTTTGAAAAGGAGACTATCACCTATTGAATTGGCAAAATTAAAACTCCATGCTTTGCTAGTGAGCACGTGATGAGACCATCAGCCTTATACTTTGCTGGGAGTAGTGTTATTCGGCATTATCGTTCTTGGAAAGCAATTCATGAACATGTATCAAAAGCTTCCCAAAAAAATTCATGGTATTTGAACCAGTGATCCCATTGAGAATCCTATCCTGAGGAAATGATCAGAAATGTCAAAAATTTATATATAAACAAGTTCATTATGGCAAAAAATATTTTAATGACCAAAATGGCCAATAACAGGAAATGGTTAAGTAAAGGATGGTGCATCCGTATCATGAACAATGACTTTAGTAAGAACTGTATTACATGGGAAGTAGAATAATGGGTCATGTTAATTTTATTCTTCATATATTTATAAATACTCTGTTATGAACACATATAACTTTTATAATTGGAAAAATCAGTGCAGAGAGATTAAAGGTCATTGTGCTTTTAATAATGCATCTAGTGTAAATGTAGCTGGTCTTCTGAGATTTTTTTTTAATCTGTTCAATATTTTTAAAATTAAAATTGCAGGTTATTTTCATTATTTCCTGATGTCTTCTATCCTAGCTTCAGTTATAGGTATTAAACATGAACTTCAGTAATAGCTTTAGTTACAACTATTTTATGTGGACTATGTGGTGGAGACAATGGGACAGATGGACATTTTAGGGATCTGGAAGGGGAAGAACTCATGTAGATTTTTTTAATTTTTATTTTCAGAAAGCTATGCATAACAAGCCTGTTAGATTCAAAATACCAGTATCCTCCTTCTTTGTGTAATTTATTAAAAGCCATGTAACCAGGGAAAAGATGGAATACAGATTATTTATTATTTATGTATTGCCTTAATCGATGTCTTATTTGCTTTGGCAGTGCTGTCAAGTGCATCAGCAGGAATGCGGGAAGCTATGTCCTTCTTATACAAGAAGAATCCAGCGAAGACACTTCAGACAGATGATTAATTGTGAATAAAAAAAATCCAAATGCTCATATCATATACTCTTGACTTCTGAAGGATGTAAACTAGCTCCACAATCAGTACTTCATGAATAATCAATGCTGCAAGTCCTTTCTTCTAAACTAAACAGTCAGAAATAGTTGCTGCTCTAGCTTCTTACAGCACCGTGCACTTTGAGCACTTTATGAAGACCACGTGACATATTCCCAGTAGATAAAAGAACAAATCTCAAGACACCTCCCACTTTGGGATTTACCAAAGAAACTGAAACTTATCGGTATAAAATGGGACTAAGAAATCTGATACAATCAAAAGCAATAATCTCCCTGATATACTCCAGTCTCTCACATTAAGACCAAGAAGAACTCTTTGTCTGACTCAGTTTCTTCATCTGCAAAATGACTTTTTGACCCCTCTCAAAGATTTTGAAGGCATAACTGTTGAAAATTATGATGTCAGTCGCTTATAGGAGAATGATAGAAGTTTCAAGTATTCATAATATAATTTTCTTCTACTTGGGTAATGCTTTGTTTTTTAGAGCCCATCAAGGTGTTAGTGATAGTCAAAGCTCTCAGTAGCTGCAATATCCTTCAAAGGGAAGCACTTTAATGAATACATTTTCACTTTTCCTAATATGTTTCATCAGTGACAGGCATGATAATATTTCCATAAGTAACACAGGGGTGACTGAAAAAAGAGATTACAAATAGTTCCTACAGAAATGTAAAAACTGAGTAAACAGGCAATCATGATGTAAAGTAACTAGTACTTATAGAGTCAATATTCACTCCTTCTTTCTGTCAAAGGGTATCCATCTCTTACTGCCTTATACTCATCCTGGGACCACCATGGTCCCTGAAAACACCGCATCCTCTCCTGCCTCCTGTCTGCACACAAGGTTCCACTGGGCCTTCTTCCCTCCCTACGTTGAAACTTTTAAATCTCAGCCAAGGCATTGCTTCCGCTTCCTCCGTGTCCCTTCCGAACATTTCTACCCTCCCCTCCTGCCCACCTCCACCCCCCCAACCCCGTCCCTGCAGGGCCCCCACAG
The DNA here is from genome assembly GCF_963455315.2 of Globicephala melas. Classification (NCBI taxonomy): domain Eukaryota; kingdom Metazoa; phylum Chordata; class Mammalia; order Artiodactyla; family Delphinidae; genus Globicephala; species Globicephala melas. The sequence goes on along the minus strand of NC_083331.1, from coordinate 5,853,744 downwards.
CTCTCTGGGTACTGCCATCCAAGCATTTTCCCTTGTCTTGTAATGTTTGTTCCCCTACTTGACAATGAGCACCTTGAGGACAGGGACAATCTTTGATTCCTCATTATATCCACAATAAAATTTGAATTAAATGAACACAGAGTTTTGTTTTCACTTGTAAAAATCATTTAAAGCTATATATTTAATGCATTATGAGAGTAACCACTGATACCATGCCATAGTCATTAAGCCAGCCTTGCAAATAAATTGAAAAATATGTAGCCCATATGCATTTATATTTTATGGCATTTTCACAGGTCCTTCAATATCTCCCATTTTCTAAGTTTCCATATATAATAACACAAATGTCTTGAAGTACACCTAGCTGATTAACTCCTTTGTAATCTCTTGAAAGTAGGTAGTCTTCTGTTTCATAACATTGTTTACGGCTTTTTCCTGTAAGGTAATCAATGATTGCTTGACCAGCAAATAGCACTCACAATTTAAAAGACTGGAAATTCTTTTTTCCAAGACCATTCCCTTCAGGTTTAGCTAATGTCTTCTGGGCTATTCTCAGATTGACTGACGGATTGATTTTTGTTTTACTTCCTGTACAATGCTCTTCCCAGAACAAAATAAAAAGTACTTTATGGTTTACAAAATGCTATGTCAAGTTATTTTACCCTCTTAATAACCCTGCAAAGCAGATCTTCCTTTTTCCCATTTTATGGACAAGGAAGGCAAGTCTCAGGCTTCACCTGACCATGGTTATTCAGCTACCACTAAGCAACAGGATTACACAGAGATGGATTTGGCACTGCTGAGGTTCTTCACAGAAGGGTGTGACAGATTATAAATCCAATATTGAGAATTGTATCAAGAAGAGTATAAAGTGCCCCCCCAAACACATAAGCACTACCAGTACCCAACTAACTGCCCATAAGATTGACTTTTTTGAGGTTAGATAAGGTCTATAACAAAGTCCCTTCCAGCTCAACCTTCCCTGATTTTACACATTCCACCTGAAGTGAAGAGAACACACATGGGAATGTTTAATACAGTGGGAGGATTAACAGATAGTTTCTCAGTTGAGCAAAGACCATTTGAGATGCAGTAAGTGTATAAGGGGACTGGACTGGGGTAGCCCAGGGTAAGAACACAGCATGAATGGGCTTAGCCATCTCCAAAGAGTCTGTCCTAAGAGATCATTAGTAAATGGGATGCCAGGAGCCTAGAGAAGCATGCAAGCTGATGGGGGTATTTAGCCAAGACATGGGGTGGCAGGGGTGGAGGGGAAGCTATTATCTAACCTCCTGTAATGTGACCTGATTATCTAACTATCTGAACAAAGAATATTAATGGATGACTTGTTTTTATGGCATCTATATAAAGAGGAACCAAAAGGAAAAACATGTTCCTTTCATCTAGGACTGTACAAGGGCAGTTAGGTATACCATATCTAACAGAAATAAATATTTTCATCACTCAGGAGGGTGTATTTCCGTTTCTATGAGGCTGGACTATACAGTAGGATCCTCCATAGCCTGTACTGCACAACACAAGGAACCCCTTTTCTCCACTCCTATGCTCACTAAATAATCCTCTGGTTACTCACTCAGTATCCAAAAATCTTGCTAATAACAATAAGGTGCCCTAAGTTCAGTCTTTCTTAAAGAAATGTCTGTATCTCAGGACCACCTGAGGAATTTTTTAAAAATCTCTGGAGATTCTAATCCACTTGGACTGGAGTGGGGTCTTAGAATCTATGAAAAGAAATCTCCCCAGGTGACAGACACACATTCAGATCTGGAAACTACTGCCCTAGGTAAGTGCTTCTCGTTCCTAAATGCACACTCAGACAATCAGCATGGGCGGGCAGTTAAACACATACAAATACCAAGCCTTACTTTAGGCCAGTGGTTCTCAGCCTTGGCTGCTGGGCAGAACTGCTGGGGAGTTTTAAACACCGCCAATGCCCAGGTCCCAGCCCAGGCCAACCAAGTCAGAATTGCTGGGAGTGGGAGGCGGACAACAGTAGTTTTTCAAATGTTCTCCAGGTGATTCCAGTATGTGGCCAGGGTTGAGAATCACTGCTCTACATCAGGGGTCAGCAAACTTTGTCTGTAAGTGGCCAGAGAGCCAGAACTTAAATATTTTAGGCTTCGTGGGCTACACAGTCTGTCACAGCTACTCACTTACCTGCTGTCGTAGCACAAAGCATCCTAGACCGCGCATAAGCGAACATGCATAGCTGTGCTCCAATAAACAAAACAAGCGGCAAGCTGAACCTGGCCCAGGGCAGTACTGTGCTGAACCCCTGCTCTCCATGGAGGACACACATATTTTGGTTACTGGAGAGATATGTCCCTCATGGTAATTACTGGGATTCTAGGTTACAGAATACATAAAGTAGTGTTAATATAAAACACTTGTTACAGCGCCTGGCTCAGTTCAGGCTTAAAAAATCAGTCTCATTTGATTAGCGTGAGGCAGTCCCTTGAGTCAAATCGATTCTGGTTGCACTTGACAGAAGTTTCTGGACTTACATGGCTACAGATCATTACTTAGAGACAGCTTTCTTGGGAATGATATGCAGCTAGAATGTGATCAAGATGGGACACAGCCCAGATGGTTTCATTGCCAAACATTTAAGGAACAAACAGATCAATTCTACACAAGTGTTTCCATAAAATAGAAGCAAGGAACATTTCCCAACTTGTTTTATGAGGTCAGCATTATCCTGATACAAAACCAGATAAAGAAACTACAAGAAAAGCAAACTACTCCTAAAAAAAAAATAATTTAAAAAGACAAGTTAGGTGATACAAACTTTAACACTTCATGAAGGGGACAATCTGCATTTGGAGACCGGCAAAACGGAGTGGAAGCAGGAAGCTTTTTATATGATAAAGAACACGGATCAAGAAAAGTCATCGCTCAGGATCAGTTCCAGGACCCTTCCCTCCCCCTCCCCCTGAGGATACCCAAATCCACGGATGCTCAAGTTCCCCATGTAAAATGGCACAGTACTTGCATATAACCTATGCACATCCTCTTGTGCACTTTAAATCAGCTCTAGATTACTTATGATACCTAATACAATAGTTGCTGGAATGGCAAATTCCAGTTTTGCTTTTTGGAATTTTCTGGAATTTTTTTTTCAAATATTTTTGATCTGAGGTGGGTTGAATCTGAGGATGTGGAATCTGTGGATACAAAGGACCAACTGTATAAAGCCCAGAGTTGGTTTGGCATTTGGGGATGGGCTGACTGGATATACTGCCTTTCTGGTCAAGGGAAGAATTTATGGACACGAAAGTTACCTAAGTTTTGGTTTGCTGATGTGGCATCCAGGCAGGAGCAGCTCCATCTTGGGCCTAGAAAGGTATTTCAACACTGCACACTAATATGCCTTATGAACATAAACAAAAAATTCACAACAAAATATTAACAAATCAGGTAATATATAAGAAAGATACTACATCCTGACGAAGTGAGGGTATCCAGAAACCGTGAGGCTGACTCAATATTTAAAAATCACTTAATGTAATAATGCATCATATTAACAGACTAAGGATAAATAAACCACATGGTCATATCAACAGATGCAGAAAAAACATTTAACAAAATTCAACATCTATTCACGATAAAAATTCTCAAGAACCTAGGATCAAGCTAATAAAGGGCATCTACAAAACAAAAACAAACAAAAAAACCCCATACAGCTAACACGATATTTAATAGTAAAAAGACTGGATACTTTCCCCCTAAGATTGGAAATGAGACAAGGATACCCCATCTTACAATTCCTATTCAACACTATACTGGAAGTCCTAGCTGTAAGGCAAGAAGGCATACAGATGGGGAAGGACAAAGTGAAGCTGTTTATCTACATACGACATGACACAGAAAATTCTAAAGCTTCATTTAAAAAAAAAAAACTACTAGAACTAATAAATGAACTTAGCAATGTCATAGAATACAAAGTCAATGTACAAGAATCAATTCTATGATTATATACTAGCAACAAGCAACTGATAAAATCAAAATCAAAACCAATACCACTTAAAAATAGTATTGAAAAAAACCCACAAAATATCTAGGGACAAATTTAAAAAATATGTTTAAGACCTGTACACTGAAAACTATAAAACACTGCTGAGAGAAATTAAGGAAAACCTAAATAAATGGAAAGATACGTGCTTATGTATTAGAAGACAACACTGTTAAGATATAAAAGTTCCAGAAGAAAACAGTCAAGAAAATCTTTATAATCATGGGTTAGGCAAAATTCCTTAGATAGGATGCCAAAGACACAAAACACCAACACTCACATTAATTGGATTTCATGTAAATTAAAATTTTCTGCTGTTTGAAACACACCAATAAGAAAACGAAAAGGCAAGCCAAGATTCCAGAAGGTATGTGCAATACATATATCTGACAGATGCTTTGTATCCAGTATACATTAAAAAAAAAAAACTCTTGCAACTCAACGAAGTAAGCAAACTACAGATCTGCCTCAACTTATGATGGGGTTACGTCCAGATAAACCCATCATAAACTGAAAATATCATAAGTCAAAAATGCATTTCATACCCCGAACCTACCGAACATCACTGCTTAGCCCAGCCTACCTTGAACGTGCTGAGAACACTTAACATTAGCCTACAGCTGGGCAAAATCATCTAACACAAAACCTATTTCAAAATAAAGTGCTGAATATCTCACGTAATTCATCAAATACTGTACTGAAAGGGAAAACAGAATAGTTGTCTGGGTCCAGAATGGTTGCAAGTTCACCGGTTGTTCACTCTTGTGACGGCGTGGCTGACGGGGAGCTCTGCTCGCTGCCACTGCCCGGCAGCACAAGCGAGGATCTATGCTAGCCCAGAAAAAGAGCAACAGTCAACATTCAAAGTACGGTTTTTACTGAATGCCAGTTGTTTTTGCACGATGGAAAAGTCGAAAAATCAGAAGTCAGACCATCGTAAGTTGGGGACTGGCTGTACTTTTTAAAAGGTGAAGGAAAGGGCAAAAGGTTTGAGAAACCAGTTCACAAAATAAAGATACAGTAATGCTCAACACCATTAGTCATCAGAGAGATGCAAATTAAAACTGCAATGAGATACCACCATGTACTCTCTAGAATGGCTAAGTTTAAAAAGTGTGACAAGACCAAGTACTAATGAGGGTGCCAGCACCTGGAATGTTCATGCACTTACCACGTGACTCAGCAATGCCACCTAGGTTATTTACCAAGACAAATGAAAACAGATGTCCGTGCGAAGGCTTGTATATAAATGTTCATAGAAGCTTCATCCATTATAGCCCCAAACTGGAAATGACCCAAATATCCTTCAATACATGAATGAGTAGACAAAATATTGCTATATCCATATAATGAAATATTAATCAACAATAAAAGAGAACAAAACTACTCAACAACATTGATAAGTTTTTAAACATTATACAAAGCAGAAGAAGCCAGACACAAAAAATTACATACTGCATGACTCTATATGAAATTCTTGAAAAACAAAAAACTAATCTACAATGTCAGAAAGCAGGTCAGTGTTTGCCTGGGGCTCGCATCAGGAAAGACAGGGATAAAAAGGGACAGGACAGAACTTTTAGGGGTGGTTTGGTGGTGGTTATACAGTTGTATACGTATATTTGTCAAAATGTGTATAACCGTATACTTTAAGTGGGTACATCTGTTCTATGTAAATTACACCTCGATAGTGTTAAATAAGAAAGACTATATCAGGGCTTTGAAGCCAGCACTAATATATGTTTGAAAGCCTTGGTAAAGGTATGTTATCCAGCTTGTCTTGCGCAAGACAGTTAGGTGGCCAGTGAATAGGGGATTTACACCGGCAAACTACTCCAACCTTCCTTCCTCTCAAAGTATTTGATCTCCTCCCTCTATACCAGCAGTTCTCAGAGTGTGGCTCCTGGATTAGCAGCATCACCATCACCTGAGAACTTGCTGGAGACACAGATTCTCAGGCTTCACCTCAAACCTCCTGAATCACAAACTCGAGGGGTGCGACCCAGCCATCTGTGATTCTAAAAGCTGCCCCGTGATTCTAATGCACAAAAAAGTCTGAGAACCACTGCTCTGCACTACTCTAAGGACTTCTGGCATCTCATCTTCATTCAGTATAGGCCTGTGTTGAATCCAGTTTGGGAAATTATTAAAAACACATCCACCTTCTTGAGTTAAATGAATCTGGAATTATCTTGTGTAAGGGCATCATATTGTTAATCTAAAAGCACATTCAAGATCTCTTCGTTCACATGTCCCTGAAATTCCTGTAGACATAAACTGGCAAGGTCCCCACATTCTTTCTACATGTTAAATTTCTTTGGGTTTGGCCTCCAGGGGGCATGCTGGGCTCTAACCACTGGCTCTGGGTTTGGAAATAAAGAGCACTGGGGCAAGAGGCTTACTGGCTTCCCTGATACACTGACCCCTCAGGTGAAGGAAGTCTTAAGGAAAAAAAGGATGACTTCTAAGTGAAGTGAATTCTTCCTTCTAAGTGAAGAATCTGCTTCCTTCCTCAATCATATTCCCCCTTAGCTCTCGGGGTCCTACACAGTGCTCCAGTTTTCACACTTTAAACCTGGTAGGGCAGTAACTGCACCAGCTGTACTAAGTCAGGAGACTCACATCTGTCTTCTGCCAAGTGCTCTACCTGTAAGAAATGACACTCTTTAGGTTTCTGTAGGTTGGTTTGGAGATTTGAATATGTTATTTACTTGCTTTAAACTTTCACTGCTGTCAGAAGCAGCCACCCCACCATCCTGACTTCTTCCCATTCTGGTTGCCCAGAACCTTGCTGTAAATTGCGCGTGTGACTTCATGTGACCAGATGGGGTAGCTATTTTACAAGTGCCTGCCAGGGACAGCTAGATTTCCTACCTGGATTCACTGCCTAACCTGACTCAGTGAGATAACCAGCCCCAGTTCCCAAATTTCTCTGGGGACGTGTTTCCTGTAACACCAACTGTTTAATGCCTATTACCGCATCATTCAGAGATCCCGATTGCAGGCAACAATGTGTACTGTTTATTTCTGTTTATTTAAGCCCACGGGGATTTACTGGAATAAAAGTAGGAGCTCACAGCTCCAATAAAAAGCTTAGGAACAGCCTAAGAAAACAATCAAGAGCCAGGGGAGCTCCAGACATAAAGCGGCAGCGACACAGCAATGATCATGCAGCGCGAAGGGCGAAGGGCACTGCCTCTGGCAGTGATGGGTCACCTCACTGTTCTCCTCCTGTCCTTGCTCTAGAATCCAAGTCCAGGACTGAAGTTTGATCAGCTGACCTGGGTCACAAGCCTTCCCCAGGAGGCATTAGGAGCAGAGAGGTGGGCCCTCTTAGCATTCTAGAGAGGGAACAGCACGCCCTCCCCCAAGACAACACAACTCAGAGAAAAGGCGGTTCCCCTAAAGAACTCAGAGTCTATCAGAGTAGATGCTGGACAGCCAAAATAAAACAAATGAGTCCTACAAAGTGCAAGGTGAAATAAAGAGAAATGGAATCTGGGTGCTGACCTTGCCTATCTTTCACCCAAAGCCAAACCCTGGAGTTTACATTTTATTAAGGAAAGAGAGAGCCTCTGAAGCCAGGGGTGAGAAGAACATGTTAAACTGTATCACAAAGATGCAAACAGTGAAAACTAGACTGTGGGAAACTCTATGGAACAAACTACTTGGTTTCTTCAACAACTCGCAAGAAAAAGAGAAAGAAATGGAGGTAGAAGCCATAAATTATGAAAGAGCTGGCACAAAACCAATCACAATGCGTGTAAATTACTTGGATCTGATTCAAACAAAACAGCTTAAAAACTACTACTGGACCTTCAGAAATCTGAATACTGACTGGACATTTAATTATAAGGAATTATTGTTAACTTAGGTATGATAACAGTATCGTGGTTAGGTTAGCTTTATAAACTGAAATATTTACACCTATAAATAATATTTGGAATTTCTTTCAAAATGACATTGAGGGGGAAAGTGGGTAAAAAATATAGATGAAATAAGATTGGCCATGGATAAATTATGGAACTTAGATGATGGAAACATGAGATTATATTGTATTTTTCCATCTACTTTTAGGTGTTTGAAATTTTCCATGATAAAAAGTTTAAAAAGAAGAAAAATGCAATGCTTCTTGGGCCTTATCAGTTCCCTTTGTCTTTTCTTCAATGTTCATAATATAGTGCCTACTTTTAAGCCACAGTGCCAAATGGAGAAGGCTCTGGCTGCCCTTGCCTGTCCTGGTCTTGTGACTTTCTCATGTGATCGGGCCACACATCAGTAGATTAAGGGCAGCAGTGTTTCCCTATGGCTAACATAGGATTTCTTCGGTCATAACTTCCATGATAACTACGATTATGATAACTGAAGTATCTCAAATATATTCAATATTCTGTGAAAAACATTAATTAGTAATGCTAAAAATTAAATGTAGCACTTTAAAACCAATGTAATTTTCTGTTCAAATGGAACGTCTATGTATTCATTAAAATGATAAGATTTAGGGCATTAAGAAGAGTAATGATAGGAATGGATTATAAAACATTAAGTAGGAATCCATGAGTCCAAAGGATACCTTAAAGAGGAAGAGAAATGGGGGGGGAACCTGGCTTTACAAAAATCTGTCAACCAATAAATGCAGAAGGAATAATAAAATATCACAATTTTTCGGCCCTTTCCTGTCTCCAATGACCATGTTGTAAATGACTGAGGTAAAGATTTTTCATGGATGCTAAAACCTCTGGGTGAAAGGTTCTTCGGGAACAGGATGTATACAAGGTCTCAAGTTATTACTTCACAGATTATTATTATTAATTACAAAAGGAAAACTGTACTATTACAATGGAGAGCTCTGACGGCCACCACTTGTCCACCAAGTGATCGTACTTAGCAACACCAGTAAGTGGGACAACCTGACCTCACATGGCTCTTGATATGACACAGTAAGTACATACATCATCTTTGTAGACTTCTTGCCAAAAACATTTATCCTGAATCTACTCATGAGGAAATAAGGCAGTATGCTGACAATTGGTGAATCTCATGAAGGTTATACTGGGTGTTCTATGTATTTTTTTTTTCCTTTTGGCCACACCGCGTGGCTTACGTGATCTTAGCTCTTTGACCAGGGACTGAACCCGGAACCATGGCAGTGAAAGCCCAGAGTCCTTATCGGTGGACCGCCAAGCAATTCTCCTCTATGTATTATTCTATTTTTCTCCAAGTTTCCAAATTAATAAGAGTTGGTGAAAAAAATAATTTGGTTTATGTTTTGCAAGGTTTCTATACAATACAGAAAACAAATAAAAAGAGTGGCTGAAGTCTTGAGTTAAAATCAATCCATCTCTCCCAAAGTAAATAAGCCTAGCCAAAGTGAAAGCTGAATTCCTTCTGGTCCCTCGCTGATCCAAAGCTGTATCCTCTATGTGACCTCTATTTCGTCACAGAGATGAACAGTATAGCTTTTGTCTCCACCAGGTTGAGACACCGAAAAGAAGCAAAAAGACAAAGTACAACTGACAAAGCATGTCTACTGGCTCTAGAAATAAACTCAAGATCTCGGAGCAAACTCTAAATTTTCAAAACTTGATTTTTCATCTTTAAAAGAAAAAACATTTTGAAGTCCCTTATACTTTTTTGATCTAGAAAAAAAAAAAAAAACCTGCTGAAATTCTATTAACAAACCTAACAGTATGTTCTCATACTTAAACAATATTTAAGGATGTATAATACAACAAAAGTATAGGTTTTTTAAAACTTGAAATATAGTTGACTACAATATTATGTGTCAGGTGTACTATATAATGATTTGACATTTGCATAACGTTATGAAATGATTGTCATGATAACTCTAGTAACCATCAGACCCCGTACAAAGTTATTACAATTTTATTGACATATTCCTTATGCTGTATATTACATCCCTGTGGCTTATTTTTTATTATTATTATGTGTGTGTGTGTGTGTGTGTGTGTGTGTGGTACGCAGGCCTCTCACTGTTGTGGCCTCTCCCATTGCAGAGCACAGGCTGCGGAGGCGCAGGCTCAGCAGCCATGGCTCACGGGCCCAGCCGCTCCGCGACATGTGGGATCTTCCCGGACCGGAGCACGAACCCGTGTCCCCTGCATCGGCAGGCGGACTCTCAACCACTGTGCCACCAGGGAAGCCCCGGCTTATTTATTTTATAACTAGAGTTTTCTACCTCTTAATCCCCTTTACTGATTTTGCCCAACCCCCCATCCTCCTCCCTTTGGCAACCACCAGTTTGCTTTCTGTATTTGTGAGTCTGTTTCTGTTTTGTTGTGTTCCTTTGGTTTGTTTTTTACATTCCACAATAAGTGAAACCATATGGTATTTGTCTTTCTCTGACTTATTTCACTTAGCATAACATAACACCCTCTCGGTCCACCCATGTTGTCACAAATGGCAAGATTTCATTCTTTTTTATGGCTGAGTATTATTCCATGATATATATATACCACATCTTCTTTATCCATTCATCTGTTGATGGGCACTTATATTGCTTCCATATTTTGGCTATTGTCAGTAATGCTGTAATGAACATAGGAGTGCATGTATCTTTCCAAATTAGTGTTTTTGTTTTCTTCAGAAAAATACCCAGAAGTAAATTGCTGGATTGTATGGTAGTCCCATTGTTAATTTGAGGAACCACTCTGTTTTCCACAGTGGCTGGACCAATTTACATTCCCACCAACAGGATTCAAGACTCCCTTTTCTCCACATCCTCGCCAACACTTGTTATTTGTGGTCTTTTTGATAACAGCCATTCTGACAGATGTGAGGTGTTATCTCATTGTGGTTCTGATTGGCATTTCCCTGATAATCTGTGATGTCAAGCATCTTTTCTTGTGTCTGTTAGCCATCTGTAAGTCTTCCTTAGAAAAATGTCTATTCAGATCCTCCGCCCTTTTTCTTTTTTAATTTTATTTACTTATTTTTGGCTGCGTTTGGGTCTTTGCTGTGAGCAGGCTTTCTCTAGTTGCAGCGAGCGGGGGATATTTTTGCAGCGAGCGGGGGCTACTCTTCATTGTGGTGCTCGGGCTTCTCAATGCAATGGCTTCTCTTGTTGCGGAGCATGGGCTGTAGGCACTCGGGCTTCAGTAGTTGCAGCATGCGGGCTCAGTAGTTGCAGCACGCGGGCCCTAGAGCGCAGGCTCAGTAGTTGTGGTGCACGGGCTTAGCTGCTCTGCAGCATTGTGGGATCTTCCCGGACCAGAGATGGAACCCATGTCCCCGGCATTGGCAGGCAGATTCTTAACCACTGTGCCACCAGGGAAGCCCCTCTGCCCATTTTTAATTGGGTTGTTTTTTTGATGTTGAGTTGTATGAGTTCTTTGTATATTTTGGATGTTAGCCCCTCATCGGATATATCACTTGCAAATATCTTCTCCCATTCAGTAGGCGGCCTTCTCATTTTGTTGATAGTTTGCTGTGCAAAAGCTTTATTTTTTTTCTTTTTTTCTGATTATTTATTTGGGTCCCCTCTCTTCTTCCTTGATAAGCCTGGTTAAAAGTTTAACAATTTTGTTTATCTCTTCAAAGAACTAACTCTTAGCTTCACTGATCTTTTCTACTGTTTGTTTTTTGTCTCCATTTCATTTATTTCACTCTGCTCTTTATGATTTCTTTCCTTCTACTAACTTTGGGTTTGGTTAGATTGAGATTTTTCTGCTTTGCTCAGGCAGACTTGTATTGCTATAAACTTCCTTCTTAGAACTGCTTTTGCTGCATCCCATAGATTTTGGCTAGTTGTTTCCATTTTCATTTGTCTCCAAATTATCTTTTTTTTTATTCCACCTTTGACTTCTTTAGTGACCCATCGGTTGTTTAGTAGCATATTGTTTAGCCTCCACGTTTGTGTTTTTGTAGGTTTTTTTTTTTTCTTGTAGTTGATTTCTAGTCTCATCCTGTTGTGGTTAGGAAAATTGCTTGATACGATTTTAATCTCCTTAAATGTATTAAGATTTGTTTTGTGGTCTAGCATATGACCTATTCTAGAGAATGTTCCATGTATACTTCAAAAGAATTTGTATTCTGTAGTTTTTGGATGGGATGTTTCATATATGTATACATGTTAAGTTCATCTCATCTAAGGTATTGTTTAAGGCTGATGTTTCTTTTCTGCATGATCTGTCCAATGATGTAAATGCAGTCCCCTACTATTGTGTTACTGTCAATTTCTCCCTTTATGTTTGTTAATATTTGCTTTATGTATTTAGGTGCTCCTATTTTGGGCGCCTATATATTTACAATTGTTATAACTTCTTGTTGGATTGATCCCTTGATCACTAGGTAAAGCCCTTTGTCTCATGTTACAGTCTGTTTGAAAGTCTGTTTTGTCTGATATAAGCATTCCACCACAGATTTCATTTGTACCTTTTCCCATTCCCCACTTTTAGTCTGTATGTATCTCTTGTAGGCAGCATATATATGGGTCTTGTTTTTTTTATTTGGCCACTCTGTCTTCTGATTGGAGAATTTCCTATGCTTACATTTAAAGTAATTATTGATAGATATGTACCTATTGCCATTTTGTTAATTGTTTTCTGGTCGTTTTTGTAGTTCTTTTTTGTCCCTTTCTTCTTTTGCTCTCTTCCCTTGTAATTTGATGACTATCTGTAGTGTTATGTTTGAATTTTTTTTTTTTTGGGTGTGTGTGGGTGTGTGTATTATAGACTTTAGGGTTTTGGTTACCATGAGACATATATAACAACATGTATATGATTATTTTCTCTCTTAAGTTCGGATGCATTACTAACCTACATTTTTACTCCCCACCCCATGTTTGATGTTTCTGGTGTCATATTTTACATCTTCTTCTGTAACCTTTACTTATTGTGGATATAGGGGATTTTACTATCTTTGTCTTTTAACCTTCCTCTTAGCTATGTAAGTGGCTGATCCACTACCTTTACTGTATGTTTGCATTTACCAGTGAGATTTTCCTTTCATAATTTTCATTTTCTAGTTGTGGATTTTTCTTTTCTGCTTAGAGAAGTCCCTTTAACATTTTCTTGTAAAGCCAGTTTAGTGACACCAAACTCTTTAGCTTTTGCTTGTCTGTAAAACTCTTTATCTCTCTTTCAATTCTGAATGATAACCTTGCCAGGTGGAATATTCTTGGTTGTTTTTTCCCTTCATCACTTTGAATATATTGTGTCACTCCCTTCTGGCCTGCAAAGTTTCTGCTACAGAGTCAGCTGACAGTCTTATGGGAGTTTCATTGTATGTAACTAGTTGCTTTTCTCTTGCTGCTTTTAAGATTTTTTTTTTTTTTGCCACTTTAATTATAATATGTCTTGGTGTGAACCTCTATGGATTCATCTTGTTTAGGACCCTCTGTGCTTCCTGGACCTGGATGTCTGTTTCCTTCCCCAGATTAGGAAGGTTTTCATCTATTATTTCTTCAAATAAGTTCTCTGCCTGTTTCTCTCTCTTCTCCTTCTGGTACTCTTGTAATGCAAATGTTAGTATGCTTGATATTGTCTCAGAGGTCTCTTTAAAACTATCATTTTTTAAAACTTTTTTCTGTTCAGCTTAGGTGATTTCCACTACTCTGCCTTCCAGATCACTGATCCATTCCTCTGCATCATCTAAGCTACTGTTGATTCCTGCTGGTGTATTTTTTGTTATTGTATTCTTCAGCTCTGTTTGGTTCTTTTTTATATTTTCTAACTTTTGGTTGAAAGTCTCACTATGTTAATCATTCTTCTCTCCAGTTTGTTGAGTATCTTTAAGATCATTACCTTGAACTTTGTATCAGGGAGGTTGTTTATCTCCACTTCATTTAGTTCTTCTTCTGAGGTTCTTATTCCTTCTCTTGGAACATATTCCTCTGTCTCCTCATTGTGCCCAATTCTCGGGCAAATTTATTTCTATATGTTACATAGGTCAGCCACTTTCCTAATCGTGGAGAAGTGTTCCTATGTTGGAGATGTTCTATGGGGTCCAGCAGCAGGCTTCCCTCTGGTCACCAGAGCTTTATGCTCTAGGGAGGCTGTGTGTGCCCTTCTCTTGTGGCAGAACTGACCACTGTGGATGCGCTGGCAGTGGGGCTGGACCCTGGCCCATTTGGTTGTGAGGTTGTGCCTTGTGCAGTGGCTTGTACTTGCCGGAGGGCAGGGTAGGCTTCCCACGTGGTTGGGTGTTTGACCCAGGGGGGCACAGGGCTGCTGCTGGCCCACTGATAGGTCCCTGGCGCTAACAGGACATGAGAATTCCAAAATGGTGCTTCACAATGCTGGTGTTATTGTGGTAGAACAAGTTCCCCAAACTGGAGGCTGCCAGCATCTCTCCCCAGGGGGAGTCCCAGGTGCCTCCTGCCTCCCTGGATCCAAGATCAGCAAGCAGGTTTGACCCTCTGTCCTTTCGAATTAACGTCTACACTGGGAGTCAGATCGCATTTACCCTTTCAGAGAGAAGTCTGTTTCCTGTAGCCCTCTGGCTCTTCTGAACATAAGCCCCACTGGTTTTCAAAGCCAGATGTTCTGGGGGCTCATTTTCCTGGTGGAGGACCCCCAGGCTGGGGAGTCCAATGGGCTCAAACCCCTTGCTCCTTGGGGAGGATCTCTATAATTGTGATATTCCTCCCACTTCCTCACCAACCTGTGGGTGTGGGTCCTGATATACTGTATCTCTGTCCTTCCTACCTGACTCGTGCTTCCTTCATGTTTTTTTTTTCCAGTACGCCGGCCTCTCACTGTTGTGGCCTCTTCTGTTGCGGAGCACAGGCTCCAGACGCGCAGGCTCAGCAGCCATGGCTCACGGGCCCAGCCACTCTGCGGCATGTGGGATCTTCCTGCACTGGGGCACGAACCCGTGTCCCCTGCATCGGCAGGCGGACTCTCAACCACTGCACCACCAAGGAAGCCCCTTCTTTATGTTTTTAATGGTGGAAAATCTTTTCTGTTAGTCTTCAGGTTGTTTCCATAGACAGCTGTGTGCTGTTAAACAGCTGTCATTTGGACATGCCCATGGGAGGAGGTGAGTTCAGGGACTTTCTACTCTGCCATCTTGGCCACTGCCCCCACCAAGGTATGGGCTCTTAATTAAGGATTTGTTGTACTTGAAGGAACCTGAATTTCAACTTTGAAATCATGAGCTAAATAAATAAGTTCAATGAAGTATCACATTTTTGGTTTTGCTTTATTGAAATATCAAGTCAAAATTTGGTTAAACTTAGATTCATCCAATTGTAGACTCCAGTGGAAGACTATACACTATACAGTCTTTCAGCTTTTCAAAAGTAATCTACCTGTTCAGACAATTTTCTACACTCTTGAAATGTCTGCATTCAAAGGAGTAACAAAATGCAGGAAAGCACTGGGTTATACTTATGTGTACTCCTGAAAGAGGGATAAAACCCACTGCAAAAAGAAAAATTAATAAAAAATAAGCCTATCATTTATATTTTGTACAGAGGGTAGGACTGAAGAGACATGTCTAGTGAAAGAGCCATCCCGTGATGTGCCAAACAGTGCTCAGTTATTTGCAAACCCACCCGCTTTGAGACAATAAAATCCACAAATTCCTTTATTCACATATATATTTAAAAAAGTAACACAGAACTACATTACAGTCCATTAATTATGTTTATATCTCTTTTGTTGTGAATTTTATCATTTTAGTGTTAGTAAAATTAATTGTAATCAGGCACCAACCTGTGAAGTATCTCTTAAACCCTCAAAATACTAAACTAATTCCTTAAAACAAACCCCACGGCATCTGAAAGAAAAAATGCCTAACTGAAGAGTCTGGCACCTAGGCAAAGTATCTCAGAGGAACCTGAAATTTACTCTCATCAAGGAACCCAAATCATCCCAACTCCAGGCACACACTGCAGTTTGCAGAGACTACTAGCAAACGTTCCAGCACCGAGGTACACGGGAAGAATTAACTGATGCTAATAAATATTACTATAAAGGCGAAAGCAAGCATATAAATCAAAGGTTCTCATCCCTGGAGAGCTTTTCAAAAGTAGACTTCCTGGGATCCACCCCAGACTCGTCCTTCTGGAATTTCTGAGATTCAGACCCTGACACCAAAATTCTTTCACAAGATTTCCAGGTGATTTTACAGGCACCCAGGGATAAGGATCATGGGTGTAAACACAAAGGAGGTAAAAGAGGAAAAGGAGAGAGGGGCAAGCATGAAGACCTTCAGAGAATAAGCACTAATCATGATTACCAATTTCTGTGTTTAAAGCATCAGTTTTTCCATTTAAACTATGTTCATTAATTCATAGTACCTTCTACTGGTCAGGAAGAGTATCTACTATTCCTAAAACTAATTAAGGTACAGAAATATCCAACTTTGTTAATTAGTTGAAAGAGAACACATTTAGAAACAATCAATTAGTGAACCTTCATTATTTCTATATTTTCTCATAATTTAAGTGTAAAGTGGGTTGGCAAATATTGTGTTGGCAAAGACAGTTTTAAGCTCAATTCTCAACGGTCAGGAGCAATTTTTACAGTAGGATGTTTAGCAGCATCCCTAGCCTCCTTGCACTAGATGCCAGCTGGAAACCCTCCCCAAAGTTGTGACAACCAGAAATTTCTCTAGACACTGTTAAATGACCCCCCCCACTCCCAGTGGGGGGAGAAAACATTGCCTTCAGTCATAGATCAGTGACTTAGACAATAAAAATACTCCTGAGAAATTGATAATCTTTAATTTTGTATACTAGGTCCATAAAAAAATACCTTATTAACAAAGAACAACCATAGGGAAGATTTATTTTTAAATAAACTATTATTGAATTTGTTCATGAATAGTTGTATGTGTACATGAATGTTCTGTTTTCCTTTTTAAATCTAAGCATCTTATGATATATTAATCTATGCAGTACTACAGTTTAATTGACATCTGCTGATTGTTTAATTTTTCACTTTAAAGACAAGACCAAAATCAAAACCTCTGAACTTATACTTTTCAACCTGAAAGAATCAAAGAATGTAGTTATAATCCTAAGTAGCATCAATAAAGCAAGTGTTATTCTTATGAGTATTAATGGACTATACTGAAACAAGGTAAAATATAATAGTCTTATTTTGTACTTACTTTGAAATGCTGCCACTGAACAGATGTTTATTCTGAAAGATGCTACTATGAAGTTTGCAGGCTCAAATACCAATAATGATTATTCAAAATTAAATTTATGAAATAACTAGGAAACAGGCTGAATTGGAACCTGTGCATAGTTTTATGATATTAATTAGCAACATTTTTTTAAAGACATAGAAGGCTATTGTTTTAATATAAATTAGAAGTTTTTAAACCATCTCCCTTTAGTGCCTTCAATTATCACATAAACCAAAGACCCAAATAACTTCAAATGATCACAGATACTATTTAGGCAAAAATTCTCATGTGTCAGTAATTTTAATGTTGTGCACGTCATATTATAGTAAAAAACGACTATAAACAAGATGCAGCCCCTCTACTTCCATGAACAGCACACTGCATTACAGTAAACCGAGCTTATATTCAACCATCAAATGTGGTTCTCCCATTAGTTCACTTTGTGACGGGTCTGAAAACAAACAAAAACAAACATATTAAAGAACTGGACACTTAGAATGGGTGCATTCTACTGTATGTCAAGTATACCTCAATTCAGGTGATTGTAAAAGAAAATATAGATTGAATAAGTTCTTTTTCAAAGTTCTTAAGTTTTCCAGTGCTTTCCAGTTGACTCTAGGAACAATCTCTAATAAGAGATTAAACAATCCGTAATCTAATTTGCAAAACCCATTTTATTTCTATCACTCTGTGCTCTGTTGCAAATATATATGTACACAAACCAGAAGTCTAGAGCAAGAAAACCTTAAAAACCTTCACTCTCTTGTCTGTATTGACGAGTCAGACAAAAGTCTTACTTTAACTGCAATAATGCACCTAAGAGTTTTTAAAATGAATAACAACATTAAGCTTCCTACAAACAAACAAAGCCTCTTCTCCTCCACACAGGACAAGAAACAGAATAAATACCCAACGAAATAAACTGTAAAATCAGTTTGTAAAAATAAATAATCATTAAAATAATGATTACCAAGAGTAACATCAATTTGGATGTTTCCTCACTGGATCTCCTAAGAGACTGGAGATTACTGTGTCACATTAGTTCAGCAATCTCTACTCTTGACATCTGTCACACAACAAAGTAACCTTAGCAACAACTGATACTGTTACAATTATTAATAGAGTAAATGGCTATGTATACAACAGGCATCCAAAACCCAAATTAAGAAAAAGTATGTCCGCACATGAGTACAAAGAACAAAGATGTTTGCTGCAGCCCTGTTTTGTTAATAAGAGAGAAAACTCAATACATGTATTGATGCAGCATACCTACTACCGTAAGATACACACAGTATGATACCCATTGTGATAAAAAAATATATACACAAAGCAACGCCAGATATTTTCTGATTATATATATTTGTATGAAGACACACAGAAAAAAGTCTGGAAGGACATACACTAACTAAAAGCAAGCAGCAGGCAAATAGGGAAGCAGGGAGAGAAATGGGTTTGGGGTAAACATGGAGGACTTGAGTCTCAGCTGTAATGTTTTCAATATTTAAACAAAGAATATCCTTATTTATATAATAACAACTTCCCTTTTAAACTCTGCTTTTTAAAGCTTTTGACTTTAATAAAATACATGCTTATTAAATAAATCACTTGCACCAGAAGACAGCACACCATGTAAGCAAGGCCCTGGCCCGTGAGACTCCCAGGGAGGACCCGGCCTCTTGGTCAGTCTCAGTTCCCTCATCTTAAAGTGACAGAACTAGAGTAAACGGAAGGCCACTTTCAGCATTAAGAAAAAGGCTAGTTGTGACTTTCTTACTGCCTTCCTCACATTCTCTTCCCTTCCTTAAAATATAATGAGCAGATTTTTCTTGGCCAAGCACTTCCCTGATGAGCAAGCAAACAAAACCCTGATCACCTCCAACACTTTAAAAAATGTAAATTGGAGAATTATACAGATTTTCATCACAGTTGACTAGTCTTCATATCACGCTTAGATTAACACACTACTCCCTCATTACAGACTTTAAAATTCCTTCTGGGTCAAATGTGATGAGGAGAATGTGGTGAGCAACAGCTTTCAACACTCATCACGGATTAAGCACCTTATGAGGCACTGGAGACACAAGAGTTAACAAGACAAAGTCCCCAGCTCTCGCGAGGCCTGTATTTAAGTTGGGGAAAACAAATAAGAGACAAGAAAAATACTGAAAAAGTGATAAGCAAAGAATGAAAATGAGGTGACAGGGTGACTGGGACTACTTTAGACTGGGTAGTCTCTGAAGGAGTGACATTTAAACTGGGATCTGAAAAGTGAGGGGGGAAAGTATTCTAAGCAGAAGGAACAGCTAAGGCAAGGCCCTAAG
This sequence comes from Globicephala melas, assembly GCF_963455315.2. Taxonomy (NCBI): domain Eukaryota; kingdom Metazoa; phylum Chordata; class Mammalia; order Artiodactyla; family Delphinidae; genus Globicephala; species Globicephala melas. Next base: position 5,834,289 of record NC_083331.1, on the reverse strand, counting down.
GTGAAGCCATAAACTGTCCATAAATTATACAGTCACAGTCCCCACAAGGGGGAAACTACCCAAAGTGCAGTGCAGTGATCTCATCCTGACAAAAATCACCTACCTAAACAGAGGATCTTTCTAGTTCTTAGCTGCCTTACAGAGATGCAAGGAATGAATATATAAAGATGTCCATAAGATAGCCAGTGATCTTTTTTTTTTTTTTTTTTTTTTTTTGCGGTACGCGGGCCTCTCTCACTGTTGTGGCCTCTCCCGTTGCGGAGCACAGGCTCCGGACGCGCAGGCCCAGCGGCCATGGCTCGCGGGCCTAGCCGCCCTGTGGCATGTGGGATCTTCCTGGACCAGGGCACGAACTCGTGTTCCCTGCATCGGCAGGCGGACTCGCAACCACTGCGCCACCAGGGAAGCCCCCGCTAGTGATCTTTTTAAATCTGAAATTCTATCACATGTCACGGCTTAAAATCACTCGATGGGTATGGACACCACGGGGGGAACGTCGGAGGGGGGGGAGGGGTGGTGGTGGGATGAATTGGGAGACTGCGACTGACACATATACACTAATATGCATAAAATAGATAACTAATAACCTGTTTGAAAAAATAAAATTAAAAAAAAGATTATAAATTGAAAGAAAACAAAAGAGCTGAAGAAAAAAATAAAATAAAGTTACAGTCTTCAGATGTCAAAAGAAAAAAAAAAATCACTCAATGGCTTTCTGTTGCATTCTGAATAAACTTTTTATGGTCTGCAAGGCGCTGGCTCCTCTGTACCTGCCTGGCTTTTCAACCTCACCTTATTCTACTTTCCACTTCCCTCAAAACACTCCAGGTACATGGGCCTTCTTAACATGTTCTTATGTGTGTTGAGAGACAATTCTCTAGGAGCCTTTCTTGATTCCACAAGTCTTGGAAGCAGAGGCACTGTCTGCCTTTGTTCTGGACTCTCTTTCCAAGGCTGTTTCTAAAGAGAGATCATGTTGCCCTTGGGGCACAGAATAGGCAGGCTGACTGCCCATTATAAGATTCAGGTGCCCTGAACTTGGGGTTCCCCTTACTGTAACAAAATACACTCTATATGCTGGTTTCATCTAACCCTCTTCTTGCTGCCCTGTGGGAACTGGGGCTTAGGGACCCAACAGAAAAGCTGATGCTCTGGCTTCTGCTACTGCCGTGAATAACAAACTGCCCTTTGTCTCGAGGAGTCTGTCTCTGCCAGCATCCGTGAAACCACAGAGGGCTAACTTGTTAGCTCTTAAGTGGAATAAACCCTTCAGAGCTCTTCGGCTGTTCTCAGGTTAGAGACCCTGGGCATACAGCTTCTTCTGTCTGAAATATTCTTCCCTCTACTTTTAGCTCAACTAATTCATGTATCTTTCAGGAATCAATTTATATGTCATATTCCCAGAGGTGCCTGGCCCTCCTACCCAACAACAAACTATACACCTACCCCCTTTATTCTTAGAATTTAATCACTGTTTATAACTACATGTTTGTGTTTTAACTGTTAATGTTTACCTCCCCCATTAGGAAGCACAGATGTTTTGTTTTTTTCACCGTCGTATATTCAAAGCCTAGCCCAGTGCCTGACGTATAACAATTATTTTACTGACTGAATAAATGCTCAGTAAGTCCCTCTCCCTTTTTTTCACATGACTTTACAGAGTCTGATTTTTAAATGAGTGCATTTTTATAACTAAAAGATAATTATAAACCTGAGCTATCACCTTACTAATTTTAAATGAGGTCTAAATTCAATGTAAAAGCTTAGGAATTCCAGGTTTTCCTGCATTCAAAAAGTTCCCTCAGGGAAGATTCTCAAAGAGGAGTCTCATGAGATTTCTGTTGCATCCACAGCATCTCGTTACCGGACACTAGCAGCCAAGCAAAAGTAATATAATTTAATCCTGTTGGGTTTTTCTGTTTCTCCCAAACTGCTGAGGCATAATGAACAGAAGTAATACTGGACAGAATTATATTTGTTTACCGTCCTCAGAACCAGAAAAAAATAAAGGATGCTGCATGTATTGCTCTTACTTAAAAGCCATTTATGTCATACATAATATAATCATCCAGAGAATTTTGTTAAAAATGACAGATTCTTCTTTATTATTCACCATCTATAGAAACACAACAATTACTTAGGAGGAAAGGGTGGGTATTTTTTAAAGAAAACTTTGATCTGATTTTTTCTAGTTGTTTTTAAAACTAGTCACATCCCACAAACATTCTGAACAGTGCAACAACAATCCTCGTTTAAGCTACCCTAAGAATATTGCACTGGACTCACACAACAGACTTTATCCTCAGGATATGAAAGGAATGACTGTCATTAATTGACTGAAATGACTATAATCTCAGAACTCCATAAATAATTTTCACTTTTAAAACCAGTTAAACAGTTATTACCATTAAAGTTTATCTTATTTCACTGAATAAACACAAATGAATTCAATCAGCTATAAACTCCACGAGGATGAAGACGCTGTACGTTTCATCTGCTGCTGTTGTCTTGTACATTATTGGGGCTCTATAAAAAGGTATGGAATGACACTTACCATTAAGAATATCTTCAAATCCAATAGTCTCATCATTACCCCTCAAAATATCCAATGAAAGGTTTGAGCTTGGAAGAAATGGAAGACGCTGAACCTTCAGGAAAAGTATAAAAAGGCAAAATTAGAGAAAACCAAGGGGAAAAAATATACATGACCAAATTTCACATTCTTCATTCTTTATTTGTAAAATTCACAAAACCAAGTAACATATCAATTTAACCAATGTGGGTTAATCAATTTAACATGCAAGTTCACATTTGAGACCCAAACCAAAATTTTAAAAATTCCTCAACACTTTATGCAAAATATATACACTGAAACTGAGAGCTTCTCACTGACACTTAACAATCCCATCAGGCTTGCTCACGTTCGAGGGTTTCGCTTCCGTCCAGGAAACCCAAGCACACACCACGTGATGAAATGCAAAATCCTAGAGCCTAACACCATTCTTTGTTCCTAATAAACGTGGGATGATCAAATTCCTGAAGAAATTCCAACTCAGCGAGAGCAGTATTCTATTTAGTAAACCAATTATTCATTTTTTATGTTGTTCTGTATTGCTCACACAAATGTTTAAGTTATGACCCTTTAAAACAGTACCGATAGGGACTTCCCTGGTGGCACAGTGGTTAAGAATCTGCCTGCCAATGCAGGGGACACGGGTTTGATCCCTGGTCTGGGAAGATCCCATATGCCGCGGAGCAACTAAGCCCACGTGCCACAACTACTGAGCCTGCGCTCTAGAGCCCACGAACTACAACTACTGAGCCTGCGTGCCACAACTGCTGAAGCCAGCATGCCTAGAGCCCATGTTCCGCAACAAGAGAAGCCACCGCAATGAGAAGCCCACGCACCGCAACGAAGAGTAGCCGCCACTCGCCACAACTAGAGAAAGCCCATGCAGCAACGAAGACCAACGCAGCAAAAAATAAACTAATAATTAATTTTAAAAAAAAAAACAGTAGTGGTAACTAGAAATGAAGATCAAAGTCACCTGTGGGCCTTTAAAAACCACAATGCCATTGTGAACTAGTGTTATATACTTTTTTCAATTATTAAATACATATACTGCAGACTAGTATCTAAGTACAGTGGAGAAAGCATGGGCTGTACAGTCAGAGAGATCTGGATTCAAATTCTGCTTTTATACTTACTTAGGCTTTGCCTAAGTTACCTGACTTGTGTCACCCTGTTTCCATCTGTGAACTAGGATAACAGCACCTTCCTCTCAAACCTGTAGCATGGTGCAGTGTAAAGTATACATATATAGTCAATGGCACATAGTTTGTACCCAACAAACTTTAATGTAGCCAAACCAAATTTTCAGTTTTTCTGTTCTTTGTTAGTTGTCCAGCAATCACTGGAATCAATGGATGTGACAGAATCCAGAGCACAGATGGGGGGACAGTTCTTACACACTTGGAACAACCTTTCCGAAGATCTTCTTCCTAAGCAACAGGTATACTCAGCAATATACAACCTGCCTATTAGATACCTCCACCTGGATATTCCTAGAGGCATCTCAGATTCAGTGTAACCCCCCAAAGGAGAAAAACATGAAAAGTGAACACAGGTAAGTTTTCAGACAGTGAGCCTATAATTTAAAGGAGTTTTCCATTTCAAAGCTTCTTTTCTCTATGAAGTAGAAATCAAGGTCATATCCTAAAAGGGGGAAAGTAGGATAGCTTGTAGGGGAGAAGAGAAGGTAAGGTTTGTACAGCTGTTATTAAAATAGAAGGCTCCTTCCAATTGATATCAACACACAGGTGGGATGCATACAAATTGACATTCATAAACCCACCTGCTGCACTGCCTTGAATTCCATTTGTAGTTTTAATGGAGCAAATAGACCCTGGATGTTTCTCAGTGTGGAAAAGTTCATTTTATCTTGGTTGAGCTGGAACTATAAAGACAACAATGTAATTTTAAATGTTACTCAACATTCTGCTTTCAAAACAGTTAGCACTGATACGCATGTGACACAATACTTAGAGGAAAGATTTCAATAACCATAACTGAAATAAAAACGAAGTATTTTTACTAATTTCTTCGACAAATTTTAGAATATGTATGTCTATATTTTACCTGGCATGCAGGTGTCCTTCACTGGTGTAAAATTACCACCTAAAATTTAGATTTACAGAACTAATACGTTAAGGGAATGTTTTTCACATTGCAAAAGTGTATTTACAAAGCATAATCATATTTCAATGCTTTTGATTAGAATTACTGCAAAACTGGTAGAGCAAAAAGGTGTAAATAACCTCAGATCCAGAAAGTTTTATACAGGGACAATAATTAGTAAGAAATTTCTAAGTATGAAAGTATCTACTTCAAAGGATTTCATAAAAGAAATAATCAGACCCATTATACGGTCCTGTTAATTAAATTACAACCCTTAAACTCCACCTTTCTGAGTAATTGAGTCTGGGGGAAAAAAGAAACCCAAACTCTGAAGTCTGTCCAATTTGTGTTGGGTACTAATAAGCAATTTTATTCTGGAATCATACTCTTACTAAGCACTGATACTACTTCTAAAAAACGAGTCAGGGTTTCCCTGGTGGTGCAGTGGTTGAGAGTCCGCCTGCCGATGCAGGGGACGCGGGTTCGTGCCCCAGCCTGGGAGGATCCCACATGCCGCGGAGCGGCTGGGCCCGTGAGCCATGGCCGCTGAGCCTGCGTGTCCGGAGCCTGTGCTCCGCAACGGGAGAGGCCACAACAGTGAGAGGCCCGGGTAGCGCAAAAAAAAAAGTCAGGTTTACCCCATCTAAATATGTATAATTTATCTTTGAACCCAAATGCAGAACTTCACATTCACCTCTTTGTTTTTCTTGAAGTTCTGGCCTAGTCTTTTGGTCTATTGCGTCATCTATGATGTAGTTCACTTATTCATCAAAACGAGCTATCCGTGTCAGCTTTTTCTTCCATAAACCTGATTTATATGTTTTCTATGGCTAATCTGAAATCTCTGAAAAACAACCTTCTCATCTTCTGAGCATGAAACCAGAATGCAGCTAAAGCAGCCAGGGGCCCCTTTATTTTCTCGTCTAATTTGAACTTCAATTTCATCATCAAATTATTTGTTCTACTCTTTCTTAAGGAAAAATCTTTCCCCTTGCTGAAGAGGGAGGAAACAAAACAAAACAAAAAAACCGGAATAGGTCAGCTTCCTGTTAACTGGGTGACACTGCACCATCATCCCCAAGTAGTAAGACACCTCCTTGTTCTTGCTCTGAATGTGTTATTTAAAAACCCTTTAGGTTGTCTTTAGGACATCTGTACAAGCTATACCCTCTGGGGAATAACCTTTCCCCACCTATTTATCTGGTTAATACTGTTCTAAAACTGTTCAAATGCCCTCTTCTAGAAAGCTTTCCACAGATGCTTGCTCCATCCCTGGTCCTCTACAACACTTTATGAAGCCCCTATCCACTGCTTATCCTCCCATTAAAATTTCAGCCCCTTAAGGATGGGGACTATGTCATATTCACCTGTGCACCTACTGTGCCCAGCAGTAACTTGGAGATGCAGGGCTTGAAAAAGAGGTCAAGGCTAGAGATATGGGCTTGGGAAGACCAACAGCAAAAATGGCAGGGGAATAAATATAAAAGAAAATGGGATCATCAAAGGAGAACATATGAAAGGAATGGAAAGGTGGACTAACCTCTAGAAATGTCTATAAAAAAGACAAAGAAGAATGTGTAGAAAGGGAGCTTTAGTGAAGCAATACAATGATAACTCAAAGATCAGGATATTGAAAACAAGGCCTCAAGTTTTTCATGGTTAAATGCTCAACACCAGAAGTGTCTTAATCAAGTATTATTAAAAATATTTTTCTAAAGGATAAAAATAAAAACACAGGTAACATACTTACATTTTTTTCTGATAATTCAAGAGGATGACTGGGCAAAAGTTCATTTTTCACATAAGAAAAACTGAAAATAAACATTTAAGATGGAAGATTATATATTACTGAATACCTAGAGCTCAAAATCACATCCATCACTGCTGTAGTATAAGTAAATGGCACAGGGAGCTTTGGGGGGATGAGTAAACTATTCTGTATCCTGAGTGTGGTGGTGATGGTTCTGGGAATTAACACATGTTTTAAAATTCATAGAACTATACACCAAAAGGAAGACAAGAAGTCAAATTTACTGAATATTGTTTTAAATGCATCTATTATAGATACTGGTGGTCAAGACTTCAATTCACTGGGGAGAACCCCCCCAAAAATGGTGCTAAATGATGCCCTGTACCTAGAAGAAATTTAATAAAAAGTATGTTTAATACTATTACTCTGATGACATGATTCTTGCATTATATAAAATATCTAAGCCTCTTTTGTTCAGATCTAATGCATATTCAATAGTTAATATATTTTTGGTAAACACATGTTGAACGATCTGTTTGACATTTACCAAACACCTACTATGTATAAAGTACCATATTAGGTGATATACAGCTAGAACCAGGCCGCGGGTCTTTATCACCCTAGATATACAAAGATGACTATCTTATTGTCCAAACCAGGATCTGAGAGCTGAAGGAAACCTTAGAAATCCTGCAACAATCGTTTACTGAATACTATCTTTGTACAGAACATTATCCGCAAAGTGGAATTTGATAATGGCTCTGCTCGTGGCAATCTTACAGTCTAACTGGGAAGGAAAAGAAGCATTTCATGTGAAAACAAAAAAAACAAGAACGAATCACCCGGATTGGTTACTGGCTAGCTTATAAATCTGACTATACTATACTACTGCCAATTCCAAAGGCAATATAGTGCATCTTTTACTACAGAATGAAAAGACAATAGTGAGGTATTATGTCTGCTCCCAGAGACCAATATTAGAATGATATTCTAAGACAGTAAGAGTAAACACCTGAAAATTAGATATAAAATTCAAAAATTCAAAACACAGTACATACAAAGCGGGGAGGAAAGCATTATCCTTATTTGATTAAGCAGAAAAACAATCTGCCAAGGAAAAGGACCAGAACTAGAAATTCAGACCTAAACATATAGAAAAATATAGAAAATCGAGGGAAGGGGCATAACTGTACTGAAACTAGAAAAGAAAAATAAGAGCATCTAAGCCTTACCCAGTGCTTACTAATGCCATGTACCGGTCTATGTACTTTCCATGTGTTAGCTCATTCAAAATAACATATATGCTATTACTAGCCTTATTTCACAGGTGTGGACACTGAGACGTAGAACAATTAAGTAACCTGCCCACAGGCATACATCTAGTAAATGGCGGAGCCAGGACCAAAACCCAGAGTCCATGCTCTTTACTGCTATGTTCTAGTGTCTCCCAAAGAACAGTCAATTACTCCAAAAGTTAATAAGATGAAGAGACAAATGGCTCTCCAAGTTATCAGCAGCACAAAGAAGAATCCTACCAAATCATGCTACTGGGTAACATCTCCTAGGAAGATGCCCTTTCCTGGGAACCTACTACTCTGATAAGATGCTTCTTCCACTATAGAACACATCCAATTCTACCCTCCCCCTCCTCCCCTAAAGTGTATTACTTGCTACCTCCTAAATTAAATATACATTTATGGCCTATCAAAATATTTAAAGAATACTGTGAGAAATAATTCACATTTTACCATAACAAAGTCAAAGTCCCAATTCCCCCATATACCCTTTTCGAAGAAGATCATGACTTTCAAAAGGTCCACTTGCTGAAAGTTCAGTAACTGGAATACTGTCCTTTAGCTGAGATCCAAGTCCTCTGGCATTCTACAACAGAAAGGAAAAACACTATTAAATATAAACAGTTCAAAAAAACACTGTTTAAGCACTGGAAAGAAAGGATAAGGTCTTTGCCCTCAAAGGGCCCAGTCTAGACAAGTATCATGAGCTTTAGCATTATGGTAGAGGAATATACATGGTTCAGTGAATAAAATCGAATTTGGGGTAGGAAGGATTCCTGAGTTGACCTCTGAGTGCTGTCAGATTGAAAGGCATTCACGTAAAACAAGAACATGGGTAAAAGTATAAAAATATAAATGAGCAAGCTACAAGTCGTTTGAGATGACCAGCTAACTACATGTCTGAGTAGAGCAGTAAAGGCTGGCCAAAAGAAAAAATGAAAAGGCTTCAATATGCAAAGAAACTTCTGTTTTATTCTGAAATAGACAGAGAGCCTCTGAAGGGTTATGGCATGATCAGATTTACTTTTATTGGAAAGATCCCCCCTTAGGTTAGAATGATCGGCACAGAATGAAAAATGTTGAGGGCAGAATCCTGGGGAATACCATTCCTTATGGACAAGGAAGAACAAGGAAAATGGGATTAAGAACAGAGAGAACAGCTAGAAGAGAGTAGTCACAGGAGCTAAGAAAGAAAGGGAATTTCAGAAAGTTTTTGGTTCCCATAAGAGGGTACTACCTATGAACAATAAATGTACCTAATCAGGATGGTATAAATAAAAAAAAATAAAAACAAAGACTCACGGTATATTTGGTACTAGTGTATGGTCACCCTACTCATTTATACTATAATTTAATCACCAAATATTTATTAAATATCTACTATGTGGCAGGTTCTCTACTAGATACTGAAGATACATATCTGTCTTCCAGGGCTTAATCTAATGAAGATAGAGTAAACATGCAATTAAAATGTAATACATGTTACCATAGTTAAAACACAAGATGCTGAGTTTAAGTTACTTGTTGCTGAAATACATCTTCCCTGCAATTCTGCAGAAAACCGTAAAACAGCTGCAGGTAGTTTGGAGTGTTATACTCTTCTAGGAGAAACTATTCTGAGAAACCAGCTTTTTAAATTGATGTTTTACTTTATTTTTATATTTTACTAGGTCAGGTACTGCACAGTGTCCCGGGTTTCCTCAATCTACCACCCCAGTCCAGGCTCTCACACCTGGATAATGTTAACAGCACTGCCTCTAGCCTGTTCTATTTTCCAATTCTGCACAGCAAGATTTGCCTGATAAGCAATTTTCCTCACCAAAGCTGTTAAAAAAACAAAACAAAACGAAAAGCAAAAACCTTTCACTGGTTTGTCAATGTCTTGCCTGAATAATGTCCAAGGTCCGAAGCCTGGAACTCAAGAAGCTGTACAACAGGTTTCAACTCTCCCACATAGAAGTCACAGTTAATTAGGAAAAGAAGCTGAAATCTAGTGTGGAGGCCACTAACCTGACGAAGGCACAGAACCTCTCCGGCCCTGTTTACTCATCCTTCCAGCTGCCTGAACTCTTTCCAGGACCAGAGTTGTATGATTGTACCTTTCCAAAAACACCTTCTGTTGCTTTCCTACATAAAGATTCTCCTTCTCCCAGACTGCTTTATTGTAGAGTAACGGAAGAAAAGTTTCCTCTACACACAAAGAAAAGGGGGATCCTGATCTCTGGGATCTACTGTTATCACTTTCCCAATTCCCTCCTGTAAAACATGAGAATCAGTACATGATATTTCTAATAAAGTAGCAGAGGAAAACAAATCTATGAAAAGTTAATTAACACTGGTTACTTGAGGATGTTTATTAAACCTCTTTACTATGTTCAGCAATATTTACCAACAGAAACTTTCTAGATTTGGATGGCCCAGCAGCAGTACTGGTAGTATCAGAGTCGCGAGCAATGAGAGATTCAAGAATCTCTCCCAAACATCAAACTTTTAAGTTAAAAAGAGAGAAGGGGCGGGGCAGGAGGAGACCCAATAACAATACTGACAAACGGGGAGTAGCAACTATCCAATTTTCCCCCCTCCAACACCTGCCATACTACGAGCTCCCAAAAATGTTTGTGGGGTAAAGTTGAGTGATGGAAAAGGGACCCACAGCTGTGGGTTTGTTATCAAGGCAGTTCCGAGGGTCAGGGGTGGGTGAGGATGTCGGGCACTAGGCTCCCAAAGGTCCTCCCCTCGGGGGAGGGGTAGTCGGCCGCACCGCAGACCGTTGCACTTTTGGGGGTGTCCTTTCCGGCTCGGCGCCAACTACGGGAAGGGACCGGGGTCGGGGCCGACTGGGGGACTTGGGGATGGGAGAGAGGAGGCGGTGGGAAAGGATGAAGCCGAGGCGCCGCTCGCGGGACCAGCGCCGGAGCCCTGCCCAGGAGGCGGCCACGAACCCTCGGACCCCGTGACTCGACAAATCATGGCGCCCGAGGCCGGCCTCCTCCTCCCGCCGCCGCCGCCACCGGGGAACGGGCTGGGGAGCGGCGGCCTGCTCCTGCGGCCACGGACCCGAGCCCGCAGGCCACTCGGGTCGCCCAGGGTCTCACTCACCATCTTCAACTCGCTCTGCGAACAGCTTCTCAGCCTGTTACCGTCAGCCGACCCCGCGGCTCACTTCCGTTTCCGGGGTTGCCCCCACCCACATCCGCCGGAAGTGCGTCCGTCCGGGCGAGGAAGGAAGGAGGGTGCGGGGCACCTGGAGGGAGCCGCACGGGGCCGGAGCTCCCACGCCTGAAGTCCCGAGGGATCGGGGACCGAGGGCGCCGTAAGGGGGTGTGGGCTGGAGGAGGGCGGGGGAGGGGAGACGCGGTTGTTCACTCTGTTCGTTATCAGCCCCGACCGCTTGTGCGGCGTTGGGAGATGGGCAGTGTACTTTGCTGGATGCATCGTCCTGTTCGTCCAAAATCTCTTTGAGGTCGAGATTACGTTTTTCATAAGGGCAAACGAGGCCCAGGTGGAATGAGTGATTCGCGTGCAGTCATCCAGCTAGTGAGGCAAATGTGGAAGCCAAAGCTTTTGCCGGTTTGCTTTTATTTTTTTAAATTACTTATCGAAGGCCAGCTATGTTCAGGACTCCGGGCTGAGACTAAGAATACAGAAATGAACAGGCTCGTGTGGTTCCTGGGCTCCAGCCGTAGAGGAACTCTTGGGGTGGGCAGGGTGACAGCTAAGTAAATATGATATCAGTGACCTTTGAGGGCTTTTACTATGTAGTAACACAATTCCAAGTGCTGTACGTGAACTATCTCCTTTAACTCTTTGAATAATCTTATGAAGTGAGTTCTACACTTACCTCAGTTTTACAGGCGCTGAAAGCAAGACATAAAAGAGTTTAAATAGATATGACCAAGGACACATAATCTATTATAGTTACAGTCATACACTATACTCTGTTGCCTTCCATATGTGATGTGATAAAACGGACTCACACGTTGTCACCATGTAATGGAGCTAATTTAAGGAATCCTTAGGCTGGCAGTCAAGGTATAAGAGTGAATTAGAGAGGAGAGAATATGAAAGACATTGCTGGTAGATTTGCTTGTGCAAAAGCTCAAGTGGGAAAGAAGGCCTGTGTGGCTAAATTTCAGTGAGTAAGATAGAGAGGAGTGTGAGATGAGGCTTAGGAGATGGAGGCAGATTTATCGTGGAGGCCCTTGTGTGCCAGATTAAGGATGAGGCTTTATCTTTAAAAAGACATTGAAGGATTTTAAGGAGGGAGGTCATAAGGTTGTATGTGTTATGCAGCACATGACAGTAGATACTGTCATGGATTCCACAACCTTGAACTTCTGCGATAATCCACATTTTGAGTATTGTGCACTGCTGTCCTTATGTGTTTCCTTCTCACTCTTCAGAATATCCATGTTTACCTTGAGATTTGAGATCGAGTGTTTCATTTGCATCCTTTTCCTTTCAGTTCCACCTAAGGAGAAATTTTAAAACTGCATCTCTATTTATTTCTTTAATTTAATTTTTATTTTATGTTGAGGTGTAGTTGATTTACAGTGTTGTGTTAGTATCAGGTGTACAGCAAAGTGGTTCAGTTATACAGACACATATATCCATTCTAAAACTGCATCTTTTTTAAAAAGTTTTTTTTAATGTTTGTTGATTGCTCACAGTTCAGTCATTAATTTTTTTTTTTTTTTTTTTTTTTTTGGTACGCGGTCCTCTCACTGTTGTGGCCTCTCCCGTTGTGGAGCACAGGCTCCGGACGCGCAGGCTCAGCGGCCATGGCTCACGGGCCCAGCCGCTCTGCGGCATGTGAGATCTTTCCGGACGGGGGCACGAACCCGTGTCCCCTTCACCGGCAGGCAGACTCTCAACCACTGCGCCACCAGGGAAGCCCAGTCATTAAATATTTGTTGAGCATTGGCTTGATACTAGATTCTGGAGCTAAAGAGAAGAAAAAGCCATTTCCCTGTACTTGAGATGCTTTTGTTTTCCTGGGGCAATAGACGCATAAACAGGTATTTAAAATGCGCTGTGGTCAATGCTTAATACAGAAAGGAGCTGGATCAGATTGGGAACAGGGAAAGACGGCACTTGAAGAAGAAACGTGGAAAGGTGAGGATTTGAAGAAGGGCATGTTTGAAGACTGTTTCCATGTGGCTGGAGTTCTGGGTGAGTAGGTGGACCAAGATGATATGAGACTGGAGGGACTGGTCAGAGCTGATGTGAAGGGCCCTTGGATGGTGTGCTGAGGTTTGGGGCTTTTTCTTACGGGGAACAGGGGATGATGGAGGCCTTGTCATAAACACTTGACATTAAAAAAAAAATTATTGTGGTGGCAGCAATGAGGGATATATGCAATCAGGAGAAACCAGACACCAGAATACCACCTAGAGCATTGCAGTAGTTCAAGGCAGAGACGATAAAGGTATAAATGAAGGTGGCACAGCATCTTGGAAAGACTTTGAGAAGCAGCAAAAAGGAGGGATGACCCTGAGAAACATAGACTGCAAGGGGCAGCCAGAGGGAGGGGAGCCTGCCACGGAGACAAAACAGAAATGGTCAGAGAGGCAGAAGGAAAAGCAAACTGCTGTCTTAGAATCCAAAGGGGAAGAAAGTGCTGAGGGGTTGAAAGCAGTTCCAAAGAGAGGTTAGAAAGTGGTTTTAAAATAGCTTAAAAAAATCATGAAGTCTTAAAAATGGGCCTTTGGTGACCAATGTGAAGGCAAAAGCAAGGAGAAAGATCACCTCGTTTTGAGCAGCTCACACATCGTTATAGCATCAGTTAATACAAGACAGTGTTGAGTATGCTAAAGTAATGTGAAGAATTAGATTAGATTTGATTCTAGAATGGTTTGATATCATTGCTTAAGCTTTGTGTATGTTATTATAGTTTGGAGGATACAATAATAATAGTTAACATCTGTTATGTGTCAGGCCCTGTTCTTAGTTCTTTACGTATGTCATTTCAGTTAATCCTCAATTACTGTATGATGTAGGTCCTACTATACCCACATTTTAAATAATAAGCCTTGTTATGTGCCTTGTATGAGAACAAGTACCCCATTTTACTTTACTTTTTGTTGTCTTTCTTGACTTTACTCTTAGGCCTCTCTGGCAGAAATACTTGTGGAAAGTGTGTTGTTGAATGTAGAAAAAACTCCCATCTAGACTGCAGGCCGGTGATGAACCATGGTTGAGAAGCATGCGAATGAGTCCAGCCAAACGAGCTGAGCTGGTTATTAGGAGATGTAAAAGCGTGCCGAGTTGAAAAATCCCCATGACTTTGGTTGAATCCTCTTCCCTCCAAAAGAAGAGAAAGGGTGGAGCAGAGCAGGTGCTGCACTTCGAGAAGAGGTAGTTGAGTGATAATGTTAAGAATCAGCAGTAACTGTCGGCAGCAAGAGGTCGCGTCGACATTTTCTTGCCCCGTGAGTCAGCGAAAGTGGGAGAAAGAGCAGATACCACTGGACAAGCGTTTGAGGAAAGTGGCATCATCTTTGAGAAAGCTAGGTTTTAGCCAGGGCTGAGACGTGCAAAGATCTTGTAGCAAAGTAAAAAATACCGGGAAGTTTGGTTGCGTGTTCCAGGGGACACAGTGGCAGGGGTTTGTGAAGGGAAGACGAGTGAGTTCAGGGGGTTCGGGGCCCGAGCAGGTAACAGTAGCAGAGGAGTACATGGGGCAGAGAAGTTAATGCTCTCCTTTTTGCCCTCATGCAACCTATGTGCCCTTTACCATAACCTCTAGCACTCAGTTGTGTTGATCTGTGGCCACATCTATCTGTTTCTCTCCCACAAGCTCCTACAGTCAGGGGCGATGTCTTACACATTATCGTATCTGTACCTTGCACATAGAAAGCACTCAATAAATGTTTATTAAATGAAAAGTGGGGGGAAAATGGATGAATGGATACTTGTGCCTAATAGGTGAGACTGACTAATACGGTTGGGAAATAGGCTGGAGGTAGATATGGGCGATCCAAGATAACTTATTTGGAGAAGTTTCCAGAAGCACCCTCCTGGGCCTGGAGCCCAACCTGAAAGCTCAGGACGGTAAGCCAAGGCCCTAAATCCTTGTCTGGTTACAGTTATGCCGTTTCCCCCAGGGCTAGACTCAACAAAAACTGGCATCCCACCACAAAGTCTACAATTCTGACAACCTCTAACATCAGGAGTGTGTGTGTGTGTGATGTGCCCAGCCTTCCTCTCCCCCGCCAGCTACCACTTCTGGCCAGGCCCACTTGGCCTCTCTCCCTCCCAGCCTCTGTGGGCACTTCTTCTCAGCCAGATGGATTCTGTAGAGCTTTGAAATCAGAATGGGGGGATTTGGAGAGGGGCTGGCGGCAAGGGTCGGTGGTGATGGTTTTCCCTCCGCGTTCAGGGTAGAAGAATGAGGGCCCCATTGTCTGAGAGATATGGGAGGGAAAGTAATTCAATGGGTGTGGAAAGTTTGTAAGACATATTCTCTTCAAGTTACCTAAAACTTAGAATGTTGTATTAAGTGTAAATTTCAGAAATTGCTCCCCTACAAGCTTTGGCAATAGAGTACAAATCTCGACTAGGAAGCAAGTTACTGTGTTTCAGAGGACCTGAAAAGAAGCTGCAAATTATAAAGAGTACATCCAGATCCTCTTTAAACTATCTGAATTCTTACAGTGTTGGGAAAGGTTCAATGTGCTTCATTTAAGATAAATCCTGTTTACACATTTTTCTTTGCAAGTCCCTTTATAAGTGTTAAGAAATGGAGGAATACATTACATCGAGTTTATTTGACAGACGCTTCTCTTTAACCCTAAGAGATGTTTCATATTTCTTCTGAAGTACTTTGCTGACTATGATTTCAGTTGGAGCTGCTTTTAAAAGAGTGTCCTCTGATTATGAAAAGCTGGGTTTTGGTAGTACTTACGAAAGTTGACTCTTTTGAATCCAGGAGTTTTGTGTTACATCTGCGTTGCATCAGACACAGCTGAGGTTAGCGTTCCATTTTTCCATGCTTTCATAGCCCTGTTTCAGGTCTGTGTTTTTAGGAAGCGGTTTGTATTTTTAGCATAGAGGGTCTTTATTCATTTGCCTGTGGAGCATGCATCTTGTAGATTATATGCAATGAATTTTAAATTCTAGACCTGTTTCTTTCACCCTTCATTTGCCAGCCCACATGTAGGAACATAGAATCATTTTAATATTAACTAAAAATTTAATTCAGAAGGCATATCTGCCAGAAACATTGTACAGTGCCTTACAAAGCCTAGTATATTATAGCCATATGCTTGTTGTTTTCTACTTGGACGCTGTTTTCGAATACTAGTGTCAGTGTTCCCCTCCACTGGCATGAATAATTGAGAGGGGAAGTTTTTGTATTTTTGAAAATTCAAAAATTTATTCCTTGAAGACAAAGACTTGAGAGAAAATTTGCCTATATTCAAAGCACACTAGAAGGTTATCTCAGAAGCAATTTACATTAATCTTCTTTGGAATCAGAAAGCTGAAAAAGACAGCCTAAGTCACTCTGATTGTATGATTGGTTTATTTCACTGTTTTTCTTTCTAGAAGCAATGCATGCTCACTGCAGAAAATTAGAAAACAACAAAAGGCAAAAAGAAGGGAATGGAGAGCAGAGATAACCACTGTGAATGCACTAGATCTGAGACATTCTTTTATATGACAGAATATATTTATCATTTTGAAGAAAATTGAGTGACTCCATTTTCTAAGTGAGCTGGGAAGTTTTCTCTTGGCTTTTTTCATGACCATGTTATTACTTAGTAAAATATGTCATTCTGAAGCCTTAGAAAACACCCTTCCTTTACTTCTTCAAGAGTGGTGAATTACACGTAGGCTATTTACTCAACATTTTTCATCCTGTCAGCATGGTTGGATGCCAAATGGCTGTTCTGATTTTTGAAGGTATGTTTTTTTGGCACTTGGCCAGGGAAATCATAACTCTTAAAATGCTCCGTAGCCCTAACCATACAATTGGATTTATGGACAGATATTATGTTCCATGTTTTGTTGTTTTCTCACTGTTTTAGTGTCTAGGATCGATGCCAAAGGCCATTCAGCCTCACTCCATTTATTAAATTAGAGTGTACAACTAAGTTTACACAATGGAGTTTAGATGGGAAAAGAAAGACCTTGTTTATCATTCTAGTTAGGTATCTTTACATCAGCGAGAAAGGAAAGTATTCCTTCTAAAACATCTCAGTGAAATCTCCTGAGAAATAGGGTATCATAGTTAACGGAAGTAATTACCCGACGCCTGAGCCACAAGAACTCCTTGCTTTATTCCAAAACATCTTCTCTACTGCTGCCAAGGATGTTTTGTCCCCTAAAATTCAAATCTGTGGCTTCCCTCCTTAAAGCCCTTCACTTGCTCCTGGTTCCTGCCCTTCAGGATTAATTCCAGACGCTGTCCAATGGCAAACAGGCCTTCAGTGATCTGACTGCCAAGCTTATTCTTAAATCCTTTACACTAGTCATATTAAATTACTTGCAATTCTCTGAAAATGTCACTGCTTTCATGCCCCTGCACTTTTATTCCTGTTTTCCCCTCTTTCTGGAATGCTCTATTGCACTGTCTCAGCTCAGCGTCACTTCCTCTGTGACATTTTGCCTGACGTGCTCTGCCCCAGCGCCCTCCCCCTTCCTGGGAGAGGGGACTCTGTGCCCCATCACATACACATACTTGTTTCACTGCATCTGAAACACATTGTTGCACTTGTTTGCACATGTGCCTCTCCTTGTCTTTTTCAAAGCTTTTTAGTCTGCAAACCCCATTCACCATCTTTTGGGAGCTGATATATCCTTTTGAAGTTTTCATCTTTCTTTAGGAACATTGTAATAGCCTTTCAGCTTGCCTGCCCCCCTCCATGCTCACCTGCTCCCTGATTTCGCTCTCCATGCCATCTCCAGAGTACTGTAAGCTCAGTAAATGATGGCTGGTGTTTCAAAGGTCTGATGGGGACTGGGTGGAATTAGCCTCAGGGCACGATTAACATGGGTCTAATTTATTTCCTATATCAAGGTTGCCTTGACCCTAGCACCGCCAGGGGCTGTGAGAAACTAGGCGAGGAGTCAGGTGCAGACAGCCGGAACTTGCATGGGTTGGGCGTTCAGGGGTGTGTTGCTGGGGCTTCATTGGGGTCCTGGCTCAGAGTGGTAATGAAGTCAAAAGACACTGTCCAGTGACCACAAGTCGTAGCAGAATTCTTTGTTTGGAGCTGAGAGAGACGTACAGTGTGGGAAATACAAAGAGCAACAGGAATCAGTCTTTTCAAAATATACCCCCTGAGAATCTGAAATTTCAAAATACTGTGGTTTGTGTGTGATTACTTGGAATACAGAGTAATTCCTTTGCCACTGTATTTGTTAAAGGGTTGTTCTGAGACATTTTCTAAAAGAAAGCAGTGATTCAGAATGTATAAATTCGTATTTCTGCCAACAAAATTGATCTGATGGGTTAGAAGTGATGGCGCATTGTCACTTTAGTTTGTGTCTTCCTGATTGCTAGTAAGATTAAGCAACTTTTCATGTTTATTTATCATTTAGATTTGCTTTTCTGGAATGCTTGTTCACACAGTCTTTGCTCATTTTTCTACCAAGTTTTTCTTCTTCCTATAAATTTGTAGGTGCTTGTTATATACTATAGAAATTAACCTTTGTCTTATGCATTAGAAATATTTCCCACAATCTGTTGTAATATTTTTCTTTTGTTTATGGTATCTTTGACCTAAACATTTTAAATAAATGTCTCTTTTCCTTTACACTCTCTGGCTTACTGTGTCAGTTGAAAATGTTTCCCTGACTCCTAGTGTATAAAGTTATTCTCAAATTTTATTCTACAATAGTTTTTCACATTTTGCTTTTAATTCATATGGAATTTATTTTTGAATATGGATTAAGGTAGGAGTCTGATTTTATTTTCCTTTAGAGGCTATGTTAAAATCTTGCTTGTACTAAGATACATTTTAGTACTCTTAGACTCTCCATTCCTCATTTAGACTCTCCATTCTAATGATCTAATTATTTTTCCAAATAACCAAGTTAGGTAACATTCATTGGGCATATCTGTGCCAAATACTGTCCTAAGCATTTTACATATTTCAGCTCATTTAATCCTGGCAGTAACATTGTAGGTCAATTTTATTATTCCACATGAACTTTAAAATGCTTTTATCAAATAAAAAGAAACCCATCGGGGTTATGATTAGAATTACATTAGATTTATACAGTAATTTTGGGGAAATTAACATGTTTTGTATCCTCAATAATATTTTGTAAATTTTATCATATGTCATAAACCTGTCTTGTCAAATTTAGCCTTAAGTATTCTGTACTTTTATCACTGTTAGAAATGGAATATATGTTTTTTTCATTTTCACTTCTCTCTGGCTATTCCTATAAGCATTCTTACTGATGCAGTAAGAATAGTGTGTCTGTTATGCAGCTTAGGGTCAATTATGCCGCAGTGGCAAGCTGAACTCTTGGTAGTATAGAACAACAAATAATCTTCTGCTCACGCTACGTGCCCACCACAAGCTGGCAGCATCTCCTTCACATCATCTTCACCCTGGGACCCAGGCTAATGGAGTAACTGCTGTCAGGCACATTGCAGCCTTGGCGTAGAGAGAAAGGAATCAAGGTACAGCGTCTTCTGGCTCATAAAGCTTCTACAAAGAAGTGCCCCATGTCACACCCCTCCCCCCCCTTACGTTCTTAAGCCAGAGCAAAGCACAAGCCCGTATCTGACACTGAAGTGTCAAGGATGCATAATCCTCCCACAGGGAAGGGCCCTTCAAGTCACAATACCAAGCCTGACGTCAGTGGGATGGAGATAAGTAATATTCCAACATGAAGGGCAGCAAATGTTTTGATCAGTAATACAATCTATCACAGTGTTTTGTTTTTACATTGGCAAGATTGAGAAATCCTAGAAAATGAAACTTATGTAATAGATATCACTGTTCAACAATATCCAGTCCCTGTCTCCTTCCAAGTTTGCAAGATTATACTTTCTTGTCTCTTAAAATTATACACAGCCATCTGACTAATCCTGGCCAGTGAAATAAATATGAGTGGAACTGATGTGTTTCACTTTGCATGGAAGCACTGAGGAGTTGGAGCATGATTCCCCACGTTATCTTCCCTGCCATATTGGTTGTGGAAGTATGTGTTGATGCGGAAGTACCAAAAGACCAATGTAGCTAGAATGCTGGGCCATCGTATAGAAGACAGTTGCCTTGCATGCCACCCAGGTGAAGAGCTTATGATTTTAAGTTCTGAGATTTAAGGGATTTTATTTGTTTTTTGGTTTGTTTGTTTTACTGCAACATAGCCTAGCCTATCCTGACTAATAGAACATACCTATTTTACATATTTTAACAAAAAACGTGTGTGTGTGTGTATTCATTGATCCATATTGTTATGTAGGACAAAGTTCTTTAAGGATTGGTCCAGTGATTTGGATGCCATAATATGGCATAAACTACATTCATAATGCATCCTGTACAGTTTCCAGTTTGGATTTCTCTACCATGGGTCAAGAACTTTAAAATACTTGTAGAAAAATAGAAATACAGAATCTTACAACTTCCCCTCAATCTTTTATAATTGTCACACCCAAACCAACAGCATTTTTTGTAACTTTGTTTAATCTTTCTAAAGCAGACAACTTAGTTTTCATAAAAACAATTCATTCTTTTCACATTATTGTTTATTGGATTCAGTAATATTTCTTTAAATTACTTATTTGTAATAATAGTACAACTGTCGTAAAAATGTTTAGGAGCAAGCACAACTGGATATTAGTAAGTGTACAGTCAACTGGTGAAAGTGGAATAAATGGTTATTTCACAAGGTGAGAACATTTATCTTGCTGTAGCTAATAATCTGTAGGTTTTACAGATGAAATTGAGAGCCTCATAAGTCCCAAGGGTCATTTAAAGAGAAGTGAATTAAGAGAGCTTCTGTACTCTTTTGTACTATATTTCTATGCATGCAGGTACTAATTTGTATATGTATGTGTCTCTGTCTGTTTTATTTATCTTGTGTCCAGCCACATTACTGAATTATCTTATTAATTCTAGTATGCTTTTTTTCTTTGTTTGGCCGTGCCCCGTGCCATGTGAGATCAATCAGAAATCGAACCCGCAACCCCTGCATTGGAGGTGGGGTGGAGTCTTAACCACTGGACTGCCAGGGAAGTCCCTTTTTTTTTCTTTTTTAAAAATTTTTTGTAGTATGCTCTTTTTAAAAAGCTTTTTAATAATTTTATTTTTTATACAGCAGATTCTTATTAGTTAACTATTTTATACATATTGGTGTGTACATGTCAATCCCAGTCTCCCAATGCATCCCACCACCACCACCCCACCACCCGCCGCTTTCCCCCTTGGTGTCCATATGTTTGTTCTCTACATCTGTGTCTCTATTTCTGCCTTGCAAACCGGTTCAACTGTACCATTTTTCTAGATTCCACATATATGCGTTAATATATGATATTTGTTTTTCTCTTTCTGACTTACTTCACTCTGTATGACAGTCTCTAGGTCCATCCACGTCTCTGCAAATGACCCAATTCCGTTCCTTTTTATGGCTGAGTAATATTCCATTGTATATATGTACCACATCTTCTTTATCCATTCATCTGTCGATGGGCATTTAGGTTGTTTCCATGACCTGGCTACTGTAAATAGTGCTGCAATGAACATTGGGGTGCATGTGTCTTCTTGAATTATGGTTTTCTCTGGGTGTATGCCCAGTAGTGGGATTGCTGGGTCATATGGTAATTCTATTTTTAGTTTTTTAAGGAACCTCCATACTGTTCGCCATAGTGGCTGTATCAATTTACATTCCCACCAACAGTGCAAGAAGGCTCCCTTTTCTCCACACCCTCTCCAGCATTTGTTGTTTGTAGATTTTCTGATGATGCCCATTCTAATGTAGTATGCTCTTTTTAAAAGCATTATCTTGCAGTCTCTAAATAGGTTATCAGCAAAAGATAATTTAATCTCTTTTTCAAATTTATGTTGTTTCCTTTTCTTACTGCACTTGTTACAACCTCCAAAACGAGTAAATAATGGTGTAAATAATGGTGATAGTGCATATTATGATTCAGGTCCGTCTAACTGAATTTTGTTCAAAAGAATGTGGGTGGAAAAGATTTACCACACTTCGGGTCTTACCTCAGCCTGCCGTGTGGTTCTCCACTCTGTCTTCCCTTCTCTGCCATTCAGATGCAAAGGACTTGGTGGAGAATTCTGAGGTCCTTGAAGATGGCAGAGCCACTGATGGAAATATCCTGGGTCTCTGAATAACTGTCTGTAGGAGAGCTGCATTGCTGACCCACACTGGATTATGATGTGATGAGAAATAATTTATTATGTGAAGCCACTGAGGTTTGGGGCTCTTTGTAAGATAAGCTAGCCTATGCTAGTAGTACATCTTCTAATAAGATTTTAGGTAGAGTTTATATTTGGAATGACTGCTCACCTTTTTCAGATGGCTTTTAATCATCTATTTATATAAGCATTTTCTCCATTAATTTGCTGGTACAATGAATTATGTTGACAGATTTCTTAATATTGAACCAACCCTGTATCCCTGGAATAACCATACTTGGTTGTAATACATTTTTCTTTTGTTATTCCGAAATACTCTATTTCCTAAGATTTTATTCAGAATTTTTGCACTAGTAATCTTAAGGGAGGTCATTCTATATTTTCTTTCATTGTACTGTTTTTTAAAAAATCAGATTAAGATTTTGCTGGCTTTATGCAATCAAATGTGTAGCTTTCAGGTCTTTTTCTATGGTTTAGAATAATTTTTAAAACTTTGAACTATCTGGTCCTGATGTATGAAAAAGAAGTTTTAAATTATCCCCTTATATTTATAGTTGTACTCAATTTCTCTGTAACTTAAATATATTATTTTGTTTTGCCTGTTTTTAACCCTTGTAATAACAAAATCATAAGGTATATTCATCATTCATCCGAGACTTCCAGTTTTTACTCAGCAGTGTTTTTGGAATACATCCATGTTGATATACAGTTGATTCATTTTTATTATTGTATAATATTTCATTGTATAAACACACCATTTTAAAAACTCTTTTCTACTGGTTCATTGGATTATTTCCACTTTTTGCTAATATAAATAGTGGTAATATAATTTTTTTGTACAAGTCTGTTGGTGCAAGAGTTTCTCTACCGGGAGCTGAATTGCTACATTGTAGACTTACAGCTACTAGATAATACCAAAATGTTAACCAAACTGGTTGAAGTAATTTACATTCCAGCTAATAAACTTTCTGTTTCTCCACATTCTTGCCAGTATTTGGTCTTAATCAACTTTTGCATTTTTCTCAGTCTGTTGGGTACAAAATTATATCTCATTGTGGTTATAATTTTCATTTTCATATCTACTTTTGAAATTGAGTGTATTTTCACATTATTGGCCAGTTCATGTTTTCTTTCCTATGAAATGCCTGTTCACATCTTCTGCTCATTTGTCTGTTTAGTTTGTCTTTTTTTATTGATCTGTAGGTCAGCTGTAGGTTTTTGATAAACATTCTTAAATATAATTAAACTTATCAATATTTTCCTTCAGAAATTTTCAGTTACCTTTCACATTTTTTTTACATGTCCCTAATGTAACTGTAATTGTATACACATACAGAAATATACATACCACATATTGGGTGAGATAAGGATCTAATTTCTTTTATTTTCCCCTTATGTATTATCCCAGCTCTTTTCATATTGAGAAATCCATCATTTTCTCCACTCATCTGCAATGCTAGCTTTGCCAAATATCTGTTTCTGGGTTTCTGGGTTCTCTTTTCTGTTCTATTTGTTAGTTTGTCTATCTCTGCAAGTTCTGTATTGTCTTAACTATAGCTTTTTAAAAAATTAATTAATTAATTTTATTTATTTATTTATTTTTGGCTGCGTTGGGTCTTCGTTGCTGCGCACAGGCTTTCTCTAGTTGCGGTGAGTGGGGGCTACTCTTCGTTGCGGTGCACGGGCTTCTCATTGTGGTGGCTTCTCTTGTTGCGGAGCACGGGCTCTAGGCGTGCGGGCTTCAGTAGGTGTGGTGCCCAGGCTCAGTAGTTGTGGCTCGTGGGCTCTAGAGCGCAGGCTCAATAGTTGGTGGCGCATGGGCTCAGTTGCTCCACGGCATGTGGGATCTTCCTGGACCAGGGATCGAACCCATGTCCCCTGCATTGGCAGGCGGATTCCTAACCGCTGCACCACTAGGGAAGTCCCAACTATAGCTTTATGATATGCCTTGATCTATGATAGGACAAGACTTGCTACTTCCTTCTTTAGAAGTAACTTGTCTATCTTTGGCACTTTGCTCTTTCATTTAAAGTTGAGTTAGTTAAAGAGGTTATTTGGATTTTTATTGAATCTTTAGAGTTCGGGGAAGATTGACAACTTTAATGGAAAAGATGGAACTTCTCCATTCATACAGTATATTCTTCATTTACTTAGGTGTTTTTACATATACTTCCATAAGATTTTATAGCATTCAACATGAAGTTTCTTAAATATTTGTGTTGGATTTATTCCTAGATATCTTATTTTTTGTGCTATTGTAAATGGTATCCTTTTAAAGTTAAAATTTGCAGCTATTTTGCTGGTATATAGAAATGCAAAGAAATGCAATTAACTTTTGCCTTTGACCCTATATCTAGCAACCTTGATAAATTTTCTTATTTCTTATAAGAAATAAGATTCTTTGAGTTTTCTACATAGGCAGTCATTTAACTTGTAAATAATGCTAATTTGGTTTCTTCCTTTCCAGTCCTTAATACCCCTTTGTTATTTTTCTTGATGCTCTGCAGTGACTAGAACTCCAGCACAAAGTTGTCAGGAATGGTAATAGCTTATCTCCTTGTCTTAGTCCTTATTTTTAAAGGAAATGCTTTTAACGTTTTTACTGTGGAGTATTATATTTGCTGGAGATGTTTTTGCAGATATCCTTGTTAGGTAGGCTAAGGATGTTCTATTCCTTTTTAGCTATGAGTTTTCCATTTGTTTCTATTATAAATGCCTTGTAAAATTTTTTTTGAATGCTTTTTTTAACCTCTTTTGAAATGACCTTGTTGTTCTCCTCTTTTAATCTGTTAATATGGTAAATTACATTAATAAATTCTCTAATGGTGCAACAATTTTCCATCCTCGAAATAAACCCAACTGATCATTATTTTCTTATATATATAGTTGCTAATGTTTTGTTTAAGATTTTTGCATCCATGATCAAGAATGAAGTTGGACTGTAACTTTTTTCTTGTCTGTTTTTGTATAAAGTTATACTAGACTCATAAAATTAGTTAGGAGATGTTCCTCCTTTTATATTCTCCGAAAGAGTTTAAGATTGGAATTATCCATTCCTCGAATCTTGGTACGTCTGCCTATAAAACTGCCTGGCCCTGGTGTGGGAAAAATTTTCTCTGTGGGAAAAATTTTAACTACTGATAAAATTTGATGAATGATTATAGGCTAGGTGGTAATCAAATTACTTAACCAATTAGGATGGTTGCACTAATCAATCAGAAATGACCCTGGCCCTAAGCAAACTGTATGATCATACAGTTGCATATAAGCTAAGTGTCAGCCCTTATATTTTAAATTTCAGATTTAAAATTTCTTCTTAAGTCAGTTTTTTAAATTTATGTTGCCAGGAATTTCTCCATTTTACTTAAGTTTTAAGATTTATTGCTAAATTGCTTGTAATGTTTTATCTGGGTAATTTCTGTTATATTTTTGACTTCCTTTTCCGTTCTTAAAATTTTACCTGCTTTTTCTCTTTCTTCATTAATTTGCTAAAGGTTTGTCAGTTTTATTAAAATTTTGTCAATGAGCCAACATTTTGCTTTGTTGATCCTTTCTATTGAATGTGTTTTCTGTTTTGTTAATTTTTGCTCTTATTTTTAATTATTTCCTTTATTCAATTCTATTTAGATTTGGGGGGTTCTTTTTGTAATTTCAACTTTTTTATTAATGTAAGTATTATAAAGCTATTCACCTCCTCCATCTACCACTTGAGCTGTATCTCACAAGCTTTCCTATATAATCATTATTGTTGGTTCTAAGTATTTTCTAATTTCCCTTTGCTTTTTCTTTTGTCCCATGAACAATTTAGATTTGTGCTTTTAAATTTCCAAGTGTTTTTGTTTTTGTTATTAATTGTGTAATGGTCAGAGACTGTGGTCTATGAGATAGTGATTCTTTGACATTCGTTGAGATTTTCTCTGTGTGCTAGTGTATTGTCAGTTTTTATAATTGTTCCTGTGAACAGAAGTGTATTCTCTAGTTACTGGGTACAGGCGTCTGCATATGTTCATTAGACCTGGTTTGTTTCTTGTGATGGTCAAATCATTCATATTCTTACTGATATTTTTATCTTGTCAACTTCTGACAAAGACTTGTTAAATTCTACCTCAGTAATGGTGTATTTGTCCGTTTCTTTTTCTTGTTTTGTCATTTTTTGCTAGATATTTTTTGAAGCTATGCTATTAGAAGTAT
The DNA here is from genome assembly GCF_963455315.2 of Globicephala melas. Lineage (NCBI taxonomy): Eukaryota > Metazoa > Chordata > Mammalia > Artiodactyla > Delphinidae > Globicephala > Globicephala melas. The sequence continues at coordinate 5,808,039 of NC_083331.1, read as the reverse complement.
GCAAGTGTAGAATTGTTTCCATCTCCCTAATGAATTGGACCTTCCTCAATAGGTAATGAACCTCTATCTCTAGTATTGCTTTTTACCTTAAGGTATTTTTTACTTATCTGATAATATATTCACACAAGTTTTCTTTTGGTCAGTATTTATTAAATGTCTTTCTATCTTTTTACTTTCAACTCGTTTATGAACTTATTTGTTTTATGTCTCTCATAAACAACATGTAGCAAGACCTTGCTTTTTATCCAATCTGATAAAAAATTTGGTCCACTTACCCTTATTCTTATTTTAATATATTTGGATTCCATTTCTACCATATTTTATGAATTCTGTTCTACTTTTTCTGTATTCTTTTATTATCTCCTTGAATTTTTTTTTGGATTAAGTTTCATGTTTTATTTTTGTCTTATCTGTTTTCTCTTAATCTGTTTTTTCCCTTTATTTGTTTAGCACTTATACCTTTGGTTTTTTTATATTTTACGGGATGTCCTAGACTTTTTAATATACATATGTGTATGTGTAATTAAGTAAAGTGTATAACTAATCAAATGTGTAATTTAATGTCTTAAGTTAGTGTTTTACCCTCTTGAGCAAAGTACAGACGTTTGAATGCCTTATTTCTATTATCTCCTTCCTACTTATATGCCATTTTTTACTAGCATTTTGATTCTATATTATTTCTTAACCCCATAATTAAGTTATTATTACTGTTATTTAACACAGCCAGTGATTGTTTAGATTTACCCATGTATTCATCATTTTCTTTGCTATTTTGGATCTCTGACCTTCTTTCTGGGATGAGTTTTCTTCATCCTGACATACATCCTATAGAAATTTCTCTGGTGAGTGATAGTAAATTCTCATTTTGTAGTTTGTAAAAAAATGTTTTTATTTTGCCCTCATTCTTTTTTTTTTTTTAATAAATTTATTTATTTATTTATGGCTGCATTGGGTCTTTTTTTTTTAGTTTATTTTTGGCTGCATTGGGTCTTGGTTGCTGCACGCAGGCTTTCTCTAACTGTGTCGAGTGGGGGCTGCTCTTCGTTGCAGTGCGCAGGCTTCTCATTGCAGTGTCTTCTCTTGTTGCGGAGCACGGGCTATAGGCGCACGGGCTTCAGTAGTTGTGGCTCACGGGCTCTGGAGTGCAGGCGCAGTAGCTGTGGCACACGGGCTTAGTTGCTCCGCGGCATGTGGGATCTTCCCGGACCAGGGCTCGAACCCGTGTCCCCTGCACTGGCAGGCGGATCTTAACCACTGCGCCACCAGGGAAGCCCTGCCCTCATTCTTGAAAGATAGTTTTGCTGGGTATAGAAAGTTAGGTTGTCAGTTATTTTCACTCTGCATTTTGAAGATATTATTTCACTACTTTCTGGAATCCATATTGCTTTTGATAAGTATGCCCAAAGTCTGTTATTCCCCTGTGAATAGTCTGTATTTCTCTCTCTAACTGCTTTTAAGATTTTCCCTTTGTCTGCATTTGACCACAATGTGTCTTGGTGTGAAAGCCTTTTTATATATCCTGCCTGAAATTTGTTAGGCATATTTCTATGCTAAAACAGGGGAGACACTCAAAAAAAGTCACATTTACCCTTGCCTATCCTTCCGCCCACTGCCACCACCTCCTTTGAACACAGTTATGAGATCTGGAGCTGTGAGAATCATCTTCAAATTATGAGGTTACAAACACAAGAATGGAGAAATTGAAGAGAAAGAATCCATGTCCTTGATAACCTCACTGAGCACTGAATTGCCTATCTCTAGGCTTCATGCTATAGTAGGAAAATAATTGCCTTTTTACTTAATGTATACTCTTTAGTCAGGTATTCTGTTACATTCAAAATTAATCTTAAAACATGATCCTTTATTTCTCCTGTGAAGTGCAACAAACATTGTAACAGAGTAAGTGCTCAGTAACATTTTTCAAATGACTACTGATCACTTTGGATCATGTACGTGGAGAAATCTGTGTTTTGTCTTTGAAAATTTCTGAAAATATTGATAAATTTGATTATATTTAAGAATTTTTCATCAAAAACCTATAGCTGACCTACAGATCAATTTTAAAAAAAAAGACAAACTAATATCAAATAACCTGCTAAAGTACCAGGCAGTGTTTCTTCTACTACACCATAGCTTGTCAGACTTAGCTGGAGTTTTAGGAACCAGAAATGCAGTCTAAGACGTGTGAAATACATGACTCCTATTTCATCAGGTTTGGTCTGTACTCATTGAGACAAACCATTCATTCTTAGGGAGGAAGAGGCAAAACAGATGAAAATCCAGATTAATCAGAAGATCTGGCTTGAGGGAGTTGCAGGTGTAAGTGGGGATGAGGAGGAAGGAGAGAGTGAGACAGAGGATGAAAGAGATCAAAACATCTGGTCCCCTTTACTCTTCTTCTCTCTCCCAGTCAGCTCAGCTGTCTTTTAGAAAGTAGACATGTCTTTTGAGAAGGAGCAATCTGCAGGTGAGCTGGAAGCAGAGATGCCATTGATTGACCTGTGGGAAGCTCTCCTGTTCATCCAGTGCTAACTGCATTCTGGGAATACCGACCGCATTATTCAGGTGTGGTTTCCTGAGACAGAACGTGATTGTGTACTGCAGTAGGACACGTAGTGCCCGCGCTCCAGGGAAGCTCTGAAAGCATGTATTAACCTCCTTTCCCCATCACGCAGGCATACTCTCCCAGAATCTAAAGAGCTGGGCTACTTTACTGCAAAAATTCAAATGTACTTGAAAAGCTTGTTTCTCTAGTTGAACACTGCCGGGTTTTCACCTCGTTCAGTGTAGGGAATCCCACTTCAGGTTCTACACAGAAAGAGAAGTTCCGATGGTCATGGCAGTCACCATAGACTCAGTCATGTTTCTGTAATGAAGATATGAAGCTGCAGTCTGGCTTGGGGTTTGAGAGCTGCTCCTATAGTTGACAAGATTCCCTCCCGGATTCTCCAGGCCCACCCACCTCATGATCCCTGATCGACAGAGCCCAGGCTTCTTAATGGGTCAGAGTGTCATACACATCTTTAAACAATCAAAATGGTCACATCTTAAAACAGAAGAAACAGCAGCCCAGCCGAACCCTCCCCAAGCAACCATTTCTGTCCTGAGGAGGGTTGCAGCTTGACCTGCTGGGGAAGAGAAGGGCTGCCAGTGGGCTATTTGGATTTCCTTCTATTTCCACTATGTCCTGGTCATTCAAATGGGGGATCTCCGCAGAGTTAAAGGTTATTTTACACAGGAAGCAGATTCAGTATTAGTACAACAAATGCCTTCCTTTCTCCAGCCATGGAAGAACTCCACTCAGAGGGAGTCGTGATAAATCAGGGCATCAGCCCTTTCCGCTGGGATACCAATAAGTCTTGCACTTCAAAATTGCTGACCTAAAAAGGATACTTGAGAACGAGCATGTCTTTTTTTTTTTCTTTTAAAGAAAGCACCACCAGAAGCAGTCTCACTTCCTTGTTCACTTAGATGCATGCAAAAAAGAAAAGTGAGTCACTCTGAGTTTCTAACTTTAGTATATAGAAACAAAGCACTGAATCATAAAACTTGTCAGGGAAGACCTAGATATAGTTTTATCTAGATAATGTTCATATTGACAGAGTCTGAAATTCTATTTTTGTGGTAGAGTTATGGAATTGGGGCTACAAGTGTCTACTCACCAATAATTTGCAGATCAGGATGTGACTATAAAAAGCATTCCAATAAAGATACAGCAGGGCCATCTCATAGCACAGTCTACCTTCACTGAGTCAGCCATACTCAGGCCAAAGCTTTTCCGAATCCAGAATTGCAAAGGAACTATGAAATCAACTTGAGGAAAAGCATTGTAGACTTAGTCCAAATATTAAGGTTAATCATGCTGTGGATGAAAGGAAGGGTTTTAAAAAATCACTTATTCAGTCAACTGGAAACTAAATAGAAAACTATGTATGAAACATATTTAATAGATAGGATCCAAGCTCAAGTCTTTCTGCAAACCAAAAACAACTCTCTTGGAAACCTGATATAACAGAATTAGTCTACCCCAAATAATTTATCCTATTTCCTCCCTTTTAAAATAACTAGTCCCCTGCCCTGTCTTCAATACTTTTAAAACATTATCTCTCATAGATATGAACTACCTTTCCAGCTGTTCTGATGGGTTTATAATTACAAACTGTCAATCAGCAATCACAATTACTAATAACAATACCACGAAGTAATTTTTAAAACAACAATAACAACCGAGCTTCCTGACTTCACCATTCTGCCATAATGCCGCCCATTAAAGTAAACTAAGCAAAACAAAGTAATTTGCTGATTCATCGCATTCCTAAACCATGATTTGGGGAGTGTCTGGTGTTCGGAATATTTGCATTACTGCTCTCCCAACCATGAGAGGGTTTTTTTGTTTGTTTTCTGTAAGATTTCCCAGAGTCATGGGATATTTATCACACACTGCAGTTAAATTCAGTCCCAGGTAGGGTTCTGAAGAATGATTGGACCAGCAAAACCCTCTTCAGTATGAATGTTCTGTCATGTCTGCCTTTGTCGGGGTCACTCTCTTCCCTGCAGGACCTTCTTCCTTTGACCCCTCGCAGCATGAGGCTGTGGACTGCCCCCTGAGGAGCACTCTACTAAGAACTTCCAGATCGTTCAGTGAGACTATAGCAGAAAGGAACCGAGGTAAAAAGAGAGGTGGTGTGGGATTTCCCTCAACTACTTCTAACATCTTTTAGGCTTCTTGTAAGTGATTTAGGGTCTTGGACACGACCCCTAAATCACTTACAAGTGATTATAACAACAGTTACCACAGAATGCCAGGCCCTGTGCTGAGCCCCCGACCTATGTTCAAACCTTTCAAGTTCATTCCTGTTAACATTTGCCATTTTGCAAATGAGCAAATTACGGCTTAGAAAACTTCATTGCCCAGATCTCCTAAGCCGATGACAGAATTAGTTTGTCAGGCTCTAGAGCTCAAGTTCTTAGCATTTTGCTCTACTTCCTGGGTAGAAAATTCAGCCACAATGCCATAAAAAAACAGAAGTCACCATCTAGCCACATGCAAAATAAATATTAGTTGAAAGCTTTCATAAAAAATAGCGAGCATATTTTGAAGCTCTTTGGAGAGGACACACAGGAGATAAATGAGAAGAACCGTCGTTTTCTCTTTGAGTATTTTTGCAGCATTTGGTAGGGCTCACCTGAGAGCTGCAGATTGGAAACAGCCTGATGTTGCACCATCTAAAGTTGCTTCGGCTGATGACAATGGCCTCATAAAAGTAGGGACCACCATTATACACACTCATCTCTTACCGGCCACCCCCAAGTGAACTGAGAGTGTATTTCCATCTTATCCTATTCTGACATGTCGGTCCATAAGTGACTTAACTAGTATTACTGACTTAAAGAAAACCCAGATCCGTAGGTACTTAGGAAAAAGGGGCTTTCATGCTCTAAAAGCCCATTTCTTCCCTTCTTTATTAAAGGTAGCATCGAATCAACGCAACAGGAGAGGTGCATTGAACTTGGAAGCAGCTGCATTCCATGATGGGTACAGAAGCCCATTCAATTAATTCCTACTCAGTGCTGCACTGATTACATATTGCCCATACACAAAATAAAGGAAAGCCCAAAGTATTGTCTCTCCCCCATAATTTTAAATAAGATTGAAGGACGTGCCCCCAAAATGCCATTGGCTTGATTCATGTACTGCCTTCAATCAAATCTCAGCATTCCATTCTAAACACGAAGTATATATTTTTAGCGTCAATAAGTAAATTTTCCAGCTCTGTGAATGTGAGGGGTGGGAAGCGTTTATCTTGTTGGGGTCGGGCAATGGAGACTTCTCCTAGCCTCCTTCAAATAGCCACCGAATCCCTTAAAGTGAAAGTACTTGTTACTTGTCTTTAGCAAATAGAACAAACAACAATCCTTTGATCTTTAGGAAGCTCTTTCTTGTTAAGGTAACATTCTGTCTGACTTTTATGTTTCAGCATTCATTGTATATTTAATTATTTTTAAAAGTTTTGTTTTAAACGATTACACTTTTTCATAACTTAAGATAAACACGGGCATGCTTTGTTAAAGATTAAAAATAAATCTCACACGAAACTGCAAAATTGGCAAAGATAATACCACATGGGGTTGGTATGTTCCAAAACACGGTTCTCAGGGGGCCCCTCTAAACACACTGAATTAGAATTCTTGTTCTGAAAAGTTTCAGGAAGCCCCTGACTCTAACCCACCCTTTCCTGAAACTGGTGAAAGTTTGAAAAAAAAATGACCACTGAAGTGAAAAAAGAAGAATCTCAACACATCAGGGAGGCATGTTTTGTCTTTTTTTAGATTGTTACTGTGTTCAAAAATATCTTGATGCTAACCTTGTAATAGCTTTCGGACAAGGAACACACAGGGATAGCAGTTATAAAAACAGGGGTGTTTACATCGCTCAATAAATATGTTATCAAATAACTGCTTTTAAGTCAATGTGAGAATAATTACTAGATCTTATTGCACTGGAAACATCACCTTATTCCAACCTATTCGAGTTTGATTGTAACCTTTTATAAATAAGGGTTCCCTTTTGGAAGTATCAAAATAGAGATAGAGACAGGTTTTCCTTGGTGCCTCATTTTTCAGATTCCCCAGAATCTTTGTTCACTTGCTCTTGCATTTTATTCTTTCTTTCTATTCCAATACATTTCTTCTTTCTGCGGTTGGGAGAGTTGTCTCCACTCATGGATTTGGGACTGGGATGTCTGAAATATTAATGCAGTTCTTGGAGTAGACGGTAGGTGGCGATGAAAAGCCGTGCCTCTCAGCCAGCCATCCTCTCTGGCAGTCCCAAATCAGAAGTGTGAGAACTCTGATGTAATGGGGCAGGGGAGAGAGAGACAGATGGGAACCAGAAAACCTGGGTGTCTACTCCTCCCTTAGACACCCACTTTTATGACTAGGATCCAGCTTCCTTACTTTCAAATGGAAAACTATTCTACCCCAAGTGAAATTAAATATTCAGACCCGATGAACACTTTGCAGAAGGGTTTTTACTTACTCAGCGCCCATGATGTTACAACTTCTAATATGCCAATGCCGTTTGCTAAAACTAAACAAAGATGTACACATGTGAATTCAATAAAGTATAAAAAGTGGATTTTTTTAAAAAAAGTTTAGAATTACAGGAGTCCTTTACAGATCTATCCTAGCCTCAGATTCATGGAAGGAAATATTTTCCATAGGGAATCATGAAATAAAAAGGTTTTCTAGGGTTTCTCTAAGAGAACAGTTAGGAAATGAATTGCTCGAAGTTGTCAAGCAGAGCTAGAACTATGGTACTTAGCTCGGAGTGGAATGCGGTAGGCCATCGGAAAGGAATGTGATCTGGGTTTGCTGGAATGAAGTGGGGTTTATTAGTTTTTCTTTCCCAGGACCAAAAGTTGACAACTGGATGGCCTAAATGAAATTGCTGCTATTTCGACAGGGTTGTGGGAATTAGGAGAAAGACTTAGAAAGCTGCAGGTTCAAGCATATTATAGCTCTGGCATTGGGTCACTGAAGTCTGTGAAAAGCAGAGCTAAAGGCAAATTAATTCGGGGTTAAATCTTCATAAAAACTGGAATTATATAATCTTGGAATTAGAGATCATGTGTTCCGACCTCTCTCCCAAAGCAAATATCCCCAGAAGAACGTCTTTGAAAGGTGACCTTGCAGGCATTTTCTGGAACACTTTGAAGAAAGAGCTCTAGCAACTTTTCAGAATACCCCATTCCATTCCTAAACCCCCGATTTCAGCACTTTTTGAACCATGGTGAGGAACCTAGAACGCACAGACATATTTTTGGAGGTCTAAGTGTTCTAAACAAGATCTGCAAATTTTTGTTGTTTTATTTGGACAACAATTGAAAGAGAATTAATATGTAAACATGCCACCGTGACCACTTTTTTCTCATTAGTAAACTTTCTGTTTATGAGCTCCTTTAGGTTTACAGAGAAATTGAGTGAAAAGTTTAGACATACCTCATACCCCCTAACCCCTCCACCTCCAATTTCCCTATGATTAATATCTTATATCAGTGTAGCATGTTTGTTACAGTTGATGAGCCAATATCAATACATTATTATTAATTAAAGTCCATACTTTACTGCTAGGGTTCATTTTTTGTGTTGTACATTCTAGGGATTTTACTTTTTAAATTTTATTTTATTGAAGTATAGTTGATTTACAATGTTGTGTTAACTTCCGCTCTACAGTAAAGTGATTCAGTTATATATATATATTCTTTTTCATATTCTTTTCCATTATGGCTTATCATAGGATATTGAATATAGTTCCCTGTGCTGTACAGTAAGACCTTGTTGCTTATCCATTCTCTGTATAATAGTTTGCATCTGCTAATCCCAAACTCCTAATCCATCCCTCCCTTACCCATAGGGGTTTTGACAAATGCAATGACCACTTTTTATCTGAGGACCACCAGAGATATTTTCAATCATACTTTTGTTTATGTGTTATGGGACTAGTTCTACTTTAATTGTTTGGGACGAATAAGTAAAGAACAGAGTTGGACTGACAGGCAACAAATGATGTTAATTTTAGTGAAGGAAAGTGACATCATAGTATGCCTCATAAATGAAGGTTTGTCTGTGGTTCAGAAAAAGAAATGTGTTTGGTTTGAGTTATCACAAATTATGCAGTGGTCTACACCTCCCCAAGACAAAAGCCATCATTGGTACCGTATTCGTGTCCTGAAGGGTGATTTTGTTTTGGCAAATGATATCATCTCTCACATTAAAATAAGGCTATTTCAATATTGTTGATATTGTAGTTTGTTTGCTTTTCATTTATACGTTTGTAAATGTGGTTTGTTAACTTAATTTCCAGATTTGTATAACCGTAGGCATAAGGACTTATACCTAGTTGTACGCCCCATAATTAAGAAATGCTATAGAGAAAATAGTTGCAAATGATATGACTAATAAAAGGTTAATATCCAAAATATATAAACAGCTCATACATACAACTCAATATCGAAAAAAAACAAACAACCCGATTAAAAGAACTGTATAAACATTTTTCCAAAGTTTCCAAACATTTATACACAAGAACTGTATAAACATTTTTCCAAAGAAGACATACAGATGGCCAACAACCACATGAAAAGATGCTCAATATCGCTAATCATCAAAGAAATGCAAATCAAAACCACCACGAGGTACCACCTCACACCTGTCAGAATGGCCATCATCAAAAAAACACAAATAAAAAACGTTGGCAGCCATGTGGAGAAAAGGAAACAGTTGTACTTTGTGGTGGGAATGTAAATTGGAGCAGCCACTATGGAAAATAGTGTGGAGGGTCCTCAAAAAACTAAAAACAGAACTACTATATGATCCAGCGATTTCACTCCTGGGTATATGTTTGAAGAAGATGAAAACACTAATCTGAAAAGATATGTGCACCCCATTGTTCACAGTAGCATTATTTACAATAGCCAAGATATGGAAGCCACCTACGTGTCCCTCAACAGACAAATGAAGATGTGGTATGTACGTATATACAATGGAGTGTTACTCAGCCTTTAAAAAAAAAAAAAGAATGAAATTCTGCCATTTGCAACAACGTGGATGGACCTAGAGACTATTATGTTTAGTGAAGTAAGTCAGACAAAGAAAAATGCTCTATGTTATCACTTATATGTGGAATCTAAAAAATAAAACAAACGAATGTATATAACAAAACAGAAACAGACTCACAGATCTAGAGAACGAACTAGTGGTTACCAGTGGGGAGGGTGTGACAGGCAAGATAGGGGCAGGGAATTGAGAGATACAAACTACTCTGTATAAGATAGATACGCAACGAGGGATACGTGGTACAGCACAGAGAAATATAGCCATTGTTTTGTAATAACTTTAAGTGGAGTATAATCTATAAAAATATTGAATCACTGTGTTGTATACCTGAAACTAATATAATATTGTAAATCAACTATACTTCAATTTAAAAAAAGTTATAGAAAAAATATTTGTAAACCCTGGGGATTTTCAAGAATAATTTTTCTCTATGAGGGAGTCTGTACAGGAGTCAGGTTTAAGAAACCCCATTCTAAGTGTGAGAAAATTTTTCCCTATACGGAGTGCACAACAGCCTCCCTGTGTTTTGTGCACACTCATCCTGGTACTGCCCTCTGATGTCTAATCCTTTACTACACAACAGCCCTCTGAGTATTTAAGAGTAACAACTGCCCGGTTTAAAGCTTCCTCTTTTATATTTTAAGAGCCAGAAACAGAGTGATATAGACTGAATATATGTCTAATCCCTGGAGGGCAAGGTATAACTCCACCCTCCTTGCACTGATTGTATCGAGAGCTGAGGTTAAGATTTGCTTTTCTCATTTACCAGCCCTCTCAAAAGGGAAGGCAAGGTCAGCCTGGCCTGATTCGTTCTTCGTGAATTCGTGATGATTCTTGGGGCTTCTCCCTGGACTTCTCAGAATGCTCTAGGTCATGTCCAGGGTGGATTAAGCTAGAGGGTTAGAGTTTCTGTGATGTAGCCTTCTCCCATTTGACCACTGAGACAATGTTTTCCTATAACCAATGTTCTGGCCACTCTATCATTCTATGTGATTTCTCAAAGAGAACTCAGAATGGTTCTTCAAGTAAAACCTCAAATCATTTTTTTTCCCAGGACTGTATTTCTATTAACCTGGACCTAGATGAAGGATGTGTGGTGCTTGCTGGAGGGCCCAATGTCACTGACAACTGACAATTAGAAAGTTACTGCCTGAGTCTTTGATGGTCCAGCTCAAGTTGCTACTTTGGAGGTTGGGGTCAAGGTAGGTGGGACCTAAAGGCCCTGTGGAGTTGGGAGCAGTGTTGGCCAGTCGCTAAGACAGAACATAAGGACTCTGTGAAAAGAGCCCATCCTTCTCTCCTGAAAGATTATGTGGTGTGCCTTGGGCCAACAAGTGAGAGTCAACAGAAAAACTAAAGAAAAAATACAAGTCAGTGACCTAAAAAGCTGAGAGCAGGTTGGGATGAGGTGTGAGGAAAAGTTTCTCTGAACAGGAAGTTGAAAGAGCAGGAAGAGAAGGAGAGCCTGTCCTGAAGTACCACCAATATGGGTGCCGTGCGTGCGTGCGTGTGTGTGTGCGTGCGCGCAGGCACTCGTGTGAGACACAGGGAGGAACTGGAGGGAAAGCAATTCTGCAAGCAGTCTAATCTACACAACCTAACCTCAAAAGGGTAGGAAAAAGAGGGATTTAAACATTCTTACCTGCTACCTTTCAGTAAGGTGATTCTGACTAATGTTTATGATTAATTGTGAGGGCTTTGAGAGAAACTCTGAATTTTGATCATTCAAAGCCAGGAGGTAACTCCTGTGGGAATCACTGGTGATGAGGCAGGCGGTACAGGAAAGCCAGTGTCTCCACAGGACAACCTTTGCTCCTTCAGTCATATACTTGGATGGACTCCTGGTTACATAAAGACAAGCCTGGGTATTCCCCATATGACAAAGGAGCATTGATCTTGGAAACACACCTGAGTGAGAGTCTTTGCTCCAACCCTTGCTAGCCATGTGACCCTAGGAAATTTACTTAGCTTCTCTGTTGCACAGTTTCCTCCTTGGTAAAATAGGATGGTAATACTATGCTTAGCCCCTAGGGTTGTTTTGAGAAGTAAATGAGTTTAAATATACACAAAGTACCTAAAGGCACGTGGAAAATGTTGTATCATGTATGAATTATTATTTTAACTTGGCCTTTCCGAACCTCAGAGGAAGCTGGGAAAGTGAGTATGTGGCTAAGGAGAAAGGAATTACTGCAAGTGACTCAAACCAAATATGACTTTCCCCTGGGGTTGTGTCAGGACTGATTTCCCTGAGAAGAGGGACTCTCCACCTGGCATTTACATAAAATCAGAGCAGTGTTAGCAAGGAAGAAGGGGGAGGGTGATATGGCTGTAGGAGAAGCTGCAGACTGTGTCTGCTGCACACCTTGATTTCCAGGTGAAACACAGAGATGCACGTGGCCGCCCCAAGATGGCAGCCAACCACAGCCAAACCTAGGTCTCTTGTTTCAATGTTACTTTCTGGTACCAAACGATTTGATAGCTTTGTGCTTCCTAACTATCATGGCCCGGATACAAAGTGTTGATATACAGAATTTGTAGACCTTTAGACATTTTGAAGCACAAAGTACAGCTATCACGTGAACACACACCAACAATTCAAGTGTCACTCTAAATAACAGTACATCCAATTCAGAGCACATGTTGCTGGGCTACCTGGTCCTGATTCTCTTGGCTGTCTTCATCTGAGGTGTTCTGCTTGGCTTGTTTGACTAGAGAACTTCCAATATCTTTAAGAACACATGTTTCCATCCCCTGGCATACAGCTCCAGCCTTTAGAGCTTGGACAGAAATGAGTTAGCTATTTGTTGCCAACCCACTTGTTCCATTTTGAAGCAATGTAAGTATCCAATATTAGAGGGATAGTTAGATTATGATTCCATTATGAAATATTGTGCAGAAATTAATCTCATTAGGGTAAAGACTGTGTAACAACAAGGACATGTAGGTAGGTATCGTAATGAGTGTAAAGTGAACAAATCAGTAGAGCAAACACTCTGGGTCCACCCGTGCCACCAAGCGTTCTCAGTTGTTCTAACCAAGTTCCAGCCGCCAGACTGAGCACCTCTGGATGGGGGGAGGGAGGGTGTCGTTCCCAAGCACCCTCAATTATGGACACACACACAGAAATTAGGAATTAGCTAATTAGGAATTGGCTCCCCTTCTCCACCCCCGAGCAGTCCTTAAGCAATGGCCGTGGGGAGTCGATGTATAAGTTCCCCAGCTTCAGTACCCCTTTGAGCTGCGTGTTTTGCACTGTGTCCCCAAATTTCCTATGGGGTTAAGCTTCTATCACTTGATAAGGGTGCTCTTTGTCAGCTGCTCTCCCTCCCCTGTGTTGATACCCATGCCCCCCGTGGTGTTGCCTGCACTTCCCAAATAAACTACCTTTGCATGAATACCTCGTCTCAGGGTCGGCTGCTGGGAAAACCCAGGCAAAGACAGGCAGCATAGGGAAATCTAGACACATCCCTGTTTGGCCCTATAGAGGATGTATATACACACAGGCCAGGATGAAAAGGAAAAGCACAACAATGACAGGAGTTTAAATGAAGATGGTGAGAGTATGTCGGATTTTTTTTCCTTCTATTTTCTAAACTTTCTGTAAAGTTGTTATATGAGTATAAACTTTTCTGTTTTATATGTTTAAGCAACAGTAAATACATCTGTGTGCCTCAAATCCACATACACAGAAAGGTTGGAAATAGAAGTGAGAAATATCTCTTAAAGAAATGGGTTAAAAAAAAAAAGAAATGGGTTGCCCACAGGATGGTCTGTTTTAGGGCAGCACCAGGTCAGTGAGGTTTCTGGAGCCAGAATGTGACCTTGTAGAAACCAGACCTCAATCTGGTCCACATCAAACATCTACACAAATTCAAGGTTTACACAGTTTAGTGCCCAAAGTACAGCAATGTCTGTTTTTTCAAAGAGCAAACTGTATAAACACAAACACATTGCATTCATTCCTATTTTTTCTAAATTCCAAATAACTAAGCATTTTCTTTGGAAAGTTTCCTCACAAGTAAGTAAAATCAGTTCTGTTTTAAAAATTGTGATCTACAGTTTATATGATCAGAGCTTCTTTTATTTTACTGAGATGTTTTCCACGTAAAACCTATTTTTAACCCAAAGAGTTGAATTTAGTTATCTTGCTTCTAGGAACATTATAGCAGGCTGTAGAAACGAACATTTTATTTTCCCATCATTTTCTACTTTAAAACTTTTGATTAAAAACAAAAAGAAATACACACAGGCACATGCAATTGATTCTACTGTAAAGGGAATTTAGGTTCCAAACCAGGAGCTAAACAGATTGTAGGTGTAAAGCCAAACTATTTGGACGCGTAGTCTCTGAGATAAATACTGTACCCAACAATGTCACTTTTTGAAATGGGGAGGAGTGGATAGCTGCTTCATTCAAGAGAGTTAGTGATTTTATTTGAAAGGCTAATTAACTCAATGTACAAGTTTTTCTTCTCCTGTAGACAAAGCGAGGGTGGGGTCACTTTCTACCGGTAAAATGAGGAAGGAAAATGTGTTCTTTACTTCCTGTTATCTTTTTCTTATGGGAAGGCTGATAGAGGCTGTGGAACAAAGTGGTGAAAGATGACATGCTTCAGAGCTAGAGAGACCTAGGTTCAAATCCCGGTTCAGCCACTTATTGGCTGGGAGATCTTGGGTAAGTCATTTAACTTCTCTGTGCCTCCATTTCTTCCTCTGTAGAATCGACATTATACCTAAGAGAAACAGCCCTTCATAATAACAAAGAATAGAAAGCAACAGAAATGCCCATCAACAGAAGAATGTATGGAAAAATTACACAGCTGAGAAAATGAATGAACTCCAGCCCCTTGTGAAAAGCATGGACGAACCTAAGGAATGTGATGCTCAGTGAACAAAAGCCTGCCACCCTTTTCTTCAAGTCCAAATCTAACTAAAACTAAGCAATCAGGTATTTGGGTATACAGTAGAAAAAAACAAGGAAATGCAACATTCTGGATAGTGGTTGTGTGGGGGGGTGAACAAGAGAATGGGTTGGGAGGAGCACAGAGATGGATGCGAGTTACTGTTCACGTTCTGGTTCTTGGGTTGGGCGGCAAGTTCATTGGCAAGTTCATTTTTTTAATTAAAATATAAATAAATGAATAAAAGATGAGCAGGAGAGGGCCATGCCTGGAATGACAGTGGTCCTTAACCAGTTAACCCGTTACAATTAACCAGTGTTGTGCTAGTGCATCTGAAATTGCAAGAAGAAAGAAAGAAAAGAAGTAGACAAAGTAGTATCTACTTTATAGAGTTGTGATAAAAATTAAATGAGAAAATGCATGTCACATGCTTAACATAACTGCCTAGAAAAGAGTACATTTTAAATAGATGATATCTCAAATTGCTATTTTGTAAAACCATAGTTTTTAGACGATTTCAGACTTTGGAAATGTCTCATATACTTGGAATGTATCAGTTTCAACCAAACAAGATTAATTCTAAGACTGTTCTTGTTGTCAGCTCAGTTCTACATATATTACAGATGAATAGAACCGAGGCTTGAATCTAGCCATTCGTTTTCGAGGGCCTATGCGATGTGCCAGGTACTGAGTTGGGTCCTGGAGACACTGGTGAGTGTCACAGGTCTAGACTCTGCCATTGCGGGGTACACGGGGCTGAAGGAGTGAACAAATAATTAGGTGGTTACCGAGGTGATTAGGGCCAGAGGGAGAGGAGCATGCTGTGACCCGGCACTGCTGACCCTCGGGGAAGGTCAGAACAGTGCGGGGCAGGGGGCACAGACTGCCGCCAGCCGTGAAGTGTCCCCAGCCCAGCTCCACCCCCCTGGGGGAGCGACCAGGCTCAGGGTTGTCGTGAATGAACGTGAGCCTGAGTCAGGCGTTTAGGGAAAATGCCCAGCACACGGTGAATATTACGTTAGTATTATAAATAAACAAAGCAAGGATACGTACTGACGGGTTCAGCTGCCCACTTCCAGTTTTACCCACCACACACAAATGGGGTTGCCTTACCCATGTGGGCTGCTATAGCAGCTACCATCAGCTAGGTGGCTTATAAACAGCAGACATTTATTTCTCCCAGTTCTGGAGGCTGAGAAGTCCAAGATCAAGGCACCAGCAGATTCAGCGTCAGGTGAGAGGCCGCTTTGTGGTTCACAGCTGGTGCCTTCTTGCTGTGTCCTCACATGGTGGAAGGCAAGGGAGCTTTCCGGGGTCTCTTTTATAAGGGCACGAATCCCGTTTACAAGGGCTCCACCCTCATGACCTAACCACCTCCCAAAGGCCCCACCTCCTAATACCATCACCTTGGGGATTAGGCTTCAACATATGGATTTGCGGGGGTGGCTCACAAGCAGCAGGGTCCACCATGCCTTCCTCCTATGGTACTTAGTCACATGGTCATGATTAGTACTGTCACCTTTGACTCCCTTGCACAAAATAACCTGAGAGAACTTAGCTGTTCTTTAACATTCAGGGCAAGGAAGTGGTGCCGGGTACCCTCACTTGTGTAAATGTCACATCACCTGGGGGTTTGTAAGCAGAAAGTCCTACAGGCCTCCAACTTGACTCCAGACTCATGCTTGAGTCCACAGCAACACCGAGCACACGTCCCTTCCTAGCTCCCTGGGCCCAGTGACTCAAGATTCATTTGTGGCTGTTTATTTGCACATAAGCACAAACATATGATCAACCCAGAGCCAAAGACCCCAGGGGTCTCTCTATCACCTTCCCTTCTCTCTCCCCACCCCTAAAAGCCAGCAAGAGGGCTTCCCTGGTGGCGCAGTGGTTGAGAGTCCGCCTGCCGACGCAGGGGACACGGGTCCGTGCCCCGGTCCGGGAAGATACCACATGCCGCGGAGCGCTGGGCTGTGAGCCATGGCCCCTGAGCCTGCGCGTCCGGAGCCTGTGCTCCGCGGCGGGAGAGGCCACAGCAGTGAGAGGCCCGCGTACCGCAAAAAAAAAAAAAAAAGAAAAAAAAAGCCAGCAAGAAACAATTTGACGGGGTAAACTTGCTTCACAAACTTGAAAATTGTTACCTTCTAATGTAAGACCAGCAATACTCTGGATATAAATGACAGGTGTGATTAACATAATTAGCTTCAGCTTATTCCAGCCAACAAAATGGAAGGAGGCATTTAGCTATAATTGCTGAGACACTTTTCATTCAACAAGTGCGTCTTAAACATCAGGCGTGCTCATCTAGACCCAAAGAGGTATTCGCTTTCACTTATCACTTGGAATAAAGGTACTCATAATAAGCTTATGAGATGACTCATAATAAGCTTTTAACTACATTTCTCTGCTTCTGTGCTACACGTAGTTCTTCTGTGGGGGAAATGAAGCATTCACATGGGGAAGATGAATCCTTAATCACGCAGAATGATGATCCGTGACTCCCTAATTCATCCCTAAGAGATTCTACCCTTGGCTTAGAAGTGTAGGGGGATTGGGGACAGGACTGTACTCGGAAAAAGGTAAGAAGAAGTTGGGTTTGCTTCTTCTCCATAATTGTGAACAAGTGTTAGGTAATTGTGAGAATGGGTATAATTTGGGGCGGGGGGAAACACCCTTCCTATAAAAGGTACAGTAAATGTTCTTCAAGTGAGGAGTGATTGAAGTTTAACCCTCTAGCTGCAGGGATGCCCAGCCTGGGCCCTCCCTCTTCACACCCGCCAGGATGGGCGCTCCAGGTGCCCGATCTCTTACCCCGAGTCACCCGACCTGGGGCCTGGCAGAGAGCTACCTCTACCTGCCCACTCCCCCAAGTCCTCTGCCCCACCTAGATTTTGATGTTAAAAAGCTTCTTCCCGGGCTTCCCTGGTGGCGCAGTGGTTGAGAGTCCGCCTGCCGATGCAGGGGACACGGGTTCGTGCCCCGGTCCGGGAAGATCCCACGTGCCGCGGAGCGGCTGGGCCCGTGAGCCATGGCCGCTGAGCCTGCGCGTCCGGAGCCTGTGCTCCGCAACGGGAGAGGCCACAGCAGTGAGAGGCCCGCGTACCGCAAAAAAAAAAAAAAAAAACTTTTTCCCACTCTGCCCGCCCCTGCTCCCACATCAATTTCACATTCTTAATGTACATACAGGCAGTGGGATATTGGGCATTACTGAGTCCTTTCATTTAAACCAATGCTGTCATGTTAACTCAGTTTGCCTGTCCTTGTAACCCTCAGCGTGACGTCTCCTGCTTTCAGAGGAGGACAGAGCCGGGCAGCAGTGGCAGGTGATGGAAAGCCTGGCCGGGGAGGCGGGGAAGCAGGCGCCAGTGTTGGGTCCCCACCTGCTGGCCACATCCCTGCTCCTCCTTAAGTCCTGCGTCCTTGTCACTGAAGTGACAGGCTCCACCTAGGTCACCTCCAAAGCCCTTGCCAGCCCAGAGGGCCTAATTCACAAGTCGTCCGTTTCTGCAGGCTGTTTGCTGGGCACATCATTTGTACAGAGGAGAGGAACTCCACAGACCGTCATGAAGCCAGCTCAGCAATTCAGCCCCGCTTCCTCCTGGTGGTGGAGCCTGGCTCTTGCCAATTTGAGTAACTGGGTCACTTCCAGTTTAAACTCTGTTGCTTTGGGGCAAACGCTCAGTCAGCTCAGGACCCTCCCACTTCTCTCTTTCCCTTTCCTTCTCCCAGGATTAAATTGGGATTATGGGAGGCTTATTTAAGGTTTTGTTACGTCCGTGACAGGGTGGAGAGCAAGAGCTAGTTGTGTCTGTTCCATGGTTGTCTTTGGCCTCCAATGAGCTGGGACCCGCCCCCTGGTCCGGAGTGTTGCCCTCGTTCCTTGCCGACGGCGAGGCTCCTCCCGGCCCCCTCCCCGGTTGTGGTGCCCAGCACGTGGCTCCCCTTTCCTTTGGTCCTTCTGTGCATCCCATGCTGGGGGGCGGTGTAGCTGGCAGACTTTGGTGGTCTCCCTCGGGATCGTGCTCTAGCTGAGGGCCCGGGGAGCCCTCCCTCATGCCTAGGTGCCAGACCTGAACAGAGACACCCGCTAAACTTCTCAGGGATCTCCATCAGGGCTTGTTTTGCTGGAAGATGCTGCCCTCGTCTCAGGAGCTCGTCAGCATCTGGACCCCAGCTCCACTGCTTCTGAGTCTCCTTCCCAACCCTGACCCCACTGAACTCATCTTGGTTGGAAAAACAGTTCTGATGTTATCCTGACTCTCCTCGCCCCTGATTTATTTATGGCGTAATTTATTTATGGTATAATACATGCTGGGAGGACGAGGGAGCCACTTGGGAACATGAAGAGCCATCCAAGTTCATGCTCAAGCGAACTTAGGTGAAAAGAAAGATAAATCCATATCTAGTTGATTAAAATATTTATAAAGACACAGGTTACTTATCTCAAAACCTGAGAAAGGTCAGAAATGACAGACGAGACAGTGGGGTGGAATGAATCTGGGTCACAGATTGCGATCCAAGGAGAAGGAGGGAGAAGAGGAGGGTGGGGACGCTTGGCAGTGTACGGGAGAGGAGGCCCAGGACCGAGGTGGCTTAGGTGCCTGTCCACAGGCTGGAGGTGGAGGTGAATTCAGGTCAGGTGCACGGCTTGGGGGTGGGGCGGGCCCAGAAAATACCCGTGAGCAGAACAAAGCTGACCGAGGAGGGTCAGGGGAAGATGGAGGACGCAAGGAGGAGCAGCTGGGGGAAAGACCTGAGCAGGACGGTGCTGAGCTCGCCTTGATTAGATGACTGTGGAGAAACGGTTACAGGTAATTCAAGACCGGTCTTCGGGGGTGGGGGAGGGGAGGGTGGGAGTGTTGGGGGCGAATAGGAAGAACCACGTTGCAGGTGCAAAGCCATCTGGGTCTGGTCGAGGAATTTGCATGGGATTCTGGGAAAGGGAAAGATTCGGGCTGCCGAGGAGGAAGCTGCTGTCCTTGGCAGTAGCTGGTGAGTGATGAAAACCGGAGAGGCGGCAAAGATTACCGGGCTGCAGACTTGCAGAAGCAGCAGGACACTGGCACAGCCCACAGGACGGGGAAGTTGGGCAACAGGGAAGGCTGGGTGAGGAAGGGTGGGGAGGTTGAGGTCTCAGGGCTATTTATATTCAGCCGGAGACGTCCTGGAGACCTTGGTACGTGACATACCGGAGAGGAGAGGCCCGGGCGTGTGCTGGAGCAGGCGTGTGTCAGGAGGCAGTGATGGGAGGAGTGGCGAGCTGGGCTCGGTGCGAGGAGAAGGTCGGGGTGCTTCCCGTGAAAGCGTGTAAGTCAGGCAGCCCTCTGCCACTCCACCTCTGGGCTTGCAGTGCTGAGAGCGCAGCCGGGACACCGCTGTCTCACCTCTCTTGCATTTAATGTAGAACGTGAAATTTACAATCCTCTTTAAAGCACTGACCAGAGAACGTGGTTTACGCAGCACAAGAGAGGAGCATGGGATCCGGAGCCTCCCGAACTTGGATTAAAATCCTAGCTCTGTAGAGAAAATGTGGTGTATGCATACAATGGAATATTGCGGAGCCTTAAGAAGAAAGGAAATTCTGACTCATGCTACAACACGGATGGATCTTGAGGTCATTATGCTAAGTGAAACTAGTCAGTCACAGAAAGGAAAATGCTAGGTATGATTCCACTTATAAGAGGTATCCAGAGTACTCAAACTCATAGAAACAGAAAGTAGACTCGCGGTTGCCAGGGACTACAGGGAGGGGGGAGGGGGAGTTATTGTTCAATGGATTCAGAGTTTCAGTTTTGCAAGGTGAAAACATTCCAGAAATCTTTTGCACAGTATATGAACAGAGTTAACACTACTGGACTATACCTTAAAAATAGTTAAGATGGTAAATTTTATGTTACGTGTTTTTAGCACCACCAACCATAAGATTTTTGAAATCCTAGATCTTCTGGTCTCCTAGTGGCTGTGTGACCTTGACCTTGTACAAGCCAGCTAATTTCTTAGAGTCTCGGTTTCCTCATCTGTAAGATGGGCATAGAACACCCACCTCATGAAGACATTCTAGGACTAAATAAAAGCATGTATGTGAAGCTCCGAACGTAGCACCTAGCACATCAAAGGTGTTCACGTTCCATTTAAATTAAATTAGTTCCCCTACTATCAAAACCTGGATGGTTTTCTTTTAAGGACCTAGACCTACTAGGTCTAGGCCTTTAGCGGCATATCGTAGTGCAGCCTCCACAATACTGAGGATGAAATAGTTAACAGGAAGCCCCCTGAACTCTTATTCCTAAAGATTTGTGATACACTACACACCAAGTGTCCCAGCATCCCTGTTCTCGATCAGAGGAGGGTCCCAAATAAAGAGGTCACTCTTCCCATCAGAAGACGCTGAATACAATCTCTTCTGACACAAACTGGGCAGAATCCAAATACCACTGTCCAGAACCATGGGTTTTCAGACTTTCTGGTAGAGAAACCCTTTGCAAAGCAGCAGTCAGTAGTAGCAGGCATTTGGGTGAGCCCACGGCAGAGAACAAATCTCCCTAGGAATATTATTACTGAGTATTTACTGCATAAAGTGAAATCTGAGCAAGTCCCATGCAGAGACGTGAGACCAACGTGGAATAAGCTTAGGAGAACACCGAACCTGAAAACCCGAGATGTAGAGGACTTCAGACCAGAACGTTCTCGGAGCCACCCCTGGCTAGAGATTTTTTCTTACCCTTCAGGGAGAAGAATCTGGGAGTTTATGCCAAAACTCCTTTCTATATCATGCACAGTTTGTTGCATCAAGTTGTAAGTTATCTAGAAATACCTGCATGGGTCTTATTTCGTAGTGTGGGTTCAAGCATTCTCGACACTTCCTTCTGTCATCTTCATAAAG
Source organism: Globicephala melas (assembly GCF_963455315.2). Taxonomy (NCBI): domain Eukaryota; kingdom Metazoa; phylum Chordata; class Mammalia; order Artiodactyla; family Delphinidae; genus Globicephala; species Globicephala melas. Next base: position 5,786,640 of record NC_083331.1, on the reverse strand, counting down.
TCCTGGGTCCCAGGCAGCTGCCAGCTGGTATTACAGCAAGATACCTGCACAGGGTGGACCCCTTCTGAATCTTGCAGTTAAAATCCTGGTGCCTGGAGTTTCCAGGTAAGCAGTAACCCTCACACAATGTTGTCTGGGTGTGCAGCCTGTAACAATAGTGCACCACACCCAGAAAAACAATATGCCAAAATATTAAACTCTCCTACTCAGGCGCTATGTCACGTAGGCCATGCATCTTAAGATGTCAGAGCCCTTGAGAGGGTCAGTCAGACTGATTTGATACTTTCCTATTGCTCTCAACTTTCTCAGGCTGTTTCTTTTTTTTTTCTTTTAAGGTATTCCATGGCTTGTCCCCACCTTGAGTGACAGCATGGTGAAGGGGATAGAGCAAGGGGCTTTGGCATCAAGGCCGCAGTGAGGTGAGATCCCATCTCTACCTCCTTTAATGGCTGTGTAAGCTGATCCTATTACTTAAATTTTTGTAGCCTCAGAATTCCTCCTCCGTGGAGTAGAATTTTCTAGAAGCTACCTCAAGTTTATGGAGAAAAGAGAGATGGTGTAGCTGAAGGGTAAGGGCTGCTGCCTGGTCCGTAGGAGCTGCTCCCTGAGTGTTAGCTGCTGCCCCCCTCTCCCCCCACCCATGTTGCCCTCTCATTTCCCCTGATTCTGAATCTTGTTTCATCCTTTCTAATCCCGGAACCAGCCCTGAGGCCTTCAGCTCTTTCTCTGATGAAGACTTTCATTCCTGGACGCTCCCATCCCCCCACACGCTCCAACTACCTGATAAACAGCCTCTAATAGTCACGAAAAGTTCGTCTCTCCTCTCTTTACACACACTCTCCCCTCACCAGTTACTTCTCCCTCTTCAGGAGAAGGCTGACCGGGCCCTTCACTTCGGGCTGTGCCCACTTCCGAGTATGTGACCCGTTGCTGACACGTCAGCGTTTCTCTCATCTGGCCCCTCTTGGGACCTAGATCTTTTTCATCACACTTCCCATCATTTGTTTTGTGTTCCCATTCTGTGTGTGTGTGTGAGAGGGAGAGCACGTGTCTTTTCTCTCTTCAATGCCCGTACCCCCTTTTCACCCAGACTCCGCACCCCATTTGTCGTCAGAGGCCCAGCAGGACAGGTCGGCCCCTACGTGAGCTCTGGCCTGCCCCTCCTTCCAGCTCAGCATCCTGCTTGGAACTTTCTCCCAAGCAGACGCTGCTAATTAACTCGGCCTGAACCCCGGTCTCAAGGCTACGTGTTCACATGAAAGGGCTGTTGAGACCACAAGGACCTCCCTGCTTCCTGCAGAGGGAAGATCAATCTCTCCTTTCCCTTCAACTTATAGTCAACTTTCTCCAGGAAGTGGCTGTTCCTGATTTTATACTATGTCAGAGGTAGCAGTTCAATCCTGGAGTTTCTATTTGAGAAGTTGCATGGAGGGTTTCAACAAGTGTTCCAAAGCAGGTTCTTTTCCCTCGGTCCTGCTCGGTGAATTACATCTGGCTCATGTACATCCTGTTAATTTAAAGCGTGTCTCTGTGATCTGCAATTTCTCCTCATCAATACCGTTGAGGACCAAGCAGTCTGCAGAGTTTATTTGTTCTATCTTATGCTAAAAACAAAAACATGGAACTGTTTGTGACCGAGGCCTGCTCTGATGTTTGGAAACCACACGATGGGCTCTTGGTCCCCTGCAGCGAGTCCTGGTAGAGCTGTGGGGATAGCTGAGGGGGTCTGATAAAACCCAGGGCCTGGCACCCTGCAGCTTTTAAAGAGTGAGCTGAGACACACTGCTGTGAGGAGACGCAGGAGTGCGGCCTGTTTATCTCCACTTTCTCCATGGACATCTCTGGACACATAGGGTTGCTGTTTTGTTTTCACTGATTTGGACTTTTTCCCCCCTCACGGTTAAAAGAGCAAACAAGCTTTAAAAATGACCTAATCGTTGTCCAGGGTGACTTCATGGGAAGTCACCAACCTCCCCAGAATGCAGAGTTGGAGCAGGGCTGGTGCCAGGAAAGGAGATTTGGAATTCGGAAACTTTGAAGCCCTGTAAACAGCCATGGAAGTATTGCGTGAGTCGGACCTCAGTTCCCCATCCGCAAAAATGCCAGTTGTTTTTTTTTTAATCTTTTTTTAAAACTTATTTTTGCCTGCGTTGGGTCTTCATTGCTGCACGCGGGCTTTCTCTAGTCGCTCCACGGCACGTGGGATCTTCCCGGACCAGGGCTCGAACCCGTGTCCCCTGCATTGGCAGGCGGATTCTTAACCTCTACACTATCAGGGAAGTCCTGCCAGGTTTTTAGATAAGGAAGAAATTTAAAGATCTTTCAGGGTAAAGAACTGCATAGATTATTTTTTATTAATTATTTATCAGAGTATAGTTGATTTACAATGCTGTGTTAGTTTCTGCTTTATGGCACAGGGATGCATAGATTAGTATCATGATTCTAGGTAATATAATGTAGGTATAGTTTACACACTATTCCCTTTGTGTGAATCCCCCCAAGGCAGGGCTATGACTCATGGTTGACAATGAAGAGGACAAAGATTTAGGGAACCCTGGACTGGACTTGAGAAGTTCACCCTCGAGCCCCAACTACTGGTGATGGTTACTTCAGTATTAGTATTTTATAGATTATACTTTACAAATAGAACTCATGCTCCTTGTAAAAACATCCAAACAACAGAAATATTTAAAGTATGTAAAGCAAAAATCTCTGGGCCTGCCTCCCCAGAAGGGGGTCAGCAGGGTGGTGACCATCACCTGGGTCTCTTCCAGGCACGCACACTGAGAACTGTTTGTTTTAACGAAAGTTAGATCATACTCTGTGCATTGTTCTGCGTGACAGTTGCGTCTTTTATTCTTAAGTGGAAGTGACGTGGGGTGGAAGTAAGCGCAGGCTTCTGCATCAGAGTTGTAAGTCCCCAGCCCCTTCTGTTACTGGCTGCGTGTTTTGGGGCAAATTGCGTAACTTCTTTGAATCTCATCTTTTAAAATGGGTACTGGGGGGCTTCCCTGGTGGCGCAGTGGTTGAGAGTCCGCCTGCCGATGCAGGGGACGCGGGTTCGTGCCCCGGTCCGGGAAGATCCCACATGCCGCGGAGCGGCTGTGCCCGTGAGCCATGGCCGCTGAGCCTGCGTGTCCGGAGCCTGTGCTCCTCAACGGGAGAGGCCACAACAGTGAGAGGCCCGCATACCGCAAAAAAATAAAAATAAAATGGGTACTGGGGACTTCCCTGGCAGTCCAGTGGTTAGGACTCTGAGCTTCCACTGCTGGGGGTCAGGGTTCGATCCCTGATCAGGGAACTAAGGTCCCATGCTATTTAACGTCTAGAGCTCTTATGCAGATTAGAGGTGATATATGTAAAATGCCAGGCACATGCTGAGTATGGAAGATCAGGATTATTTCTAATAAACTTTAAATTCTAGGGTATTTTTCATTCTTGAACTGTCACAATGCTAGATTTTTCTACTAATTTGAGCAAGATTGGCTGTAGTTCATAAAGACACTCTCTTAGATGTTTTATTTTAGTAAATTCTCAGTGGGGTTCACTCCTGTTTTCTTTTTTTTCTTTTTTTTTTTTTTTTGGTACGCGGGCCTCTCACTGTTGTGGCCTCTCCCGTTGCGGAGCACAGGCTCCGGACGCACAGGCTCAGCGGCCATGGCTCACGGGCCCAGCCGCTCCGCGGCACGTGGGATCTTCCCGGACCGGGGCACGAACCTGTGTCCCCTGCATCGGCAGGCGGACTCTCAATCACTGCGCCACCAGGGAGGCCCTGTTTTCTTTTTTTAAATCAGTGATTTTCAACCTTGATTCCATGTTAGAATTACTTGGGAAGCTTATAAAAACCCCAAACCAGACCACACCCCATAACGACATCAGAATCTCTGTGGGCAGGACCTATGCCTCTGGATTTTTCTAAAGATCCCCAGGTAAGCCCAACACTCAAGCCTGGCAGAGAATCATCACTTTCTGTGATGCCGTATATGCTCTCACGAAATAAACATACAGGCCAGAACACAGTGGATTTCATTTGCTCGATGTGTTTGTGTTCATGGAAGAGTTTATTACCTTTCCTCTTTCAGTGGAGTGTAATTAATATTTAAATACACATGCAGAGTGAACACCAGATAAAATTAAATCAAAGTATTGCAAATTGTAAAGTATATCTATTTTTATTATAAAACACATTAAAGAATATTTAGAAAGTAGAAAAAAGCAAGCAAACAAGCAATTCACAAACAGTCCCACCACCTTTATATAGATATATTTCTGCTATTGTACTAGCAATGGTGCATTTATTTTTTTCTATAAATAGATTCTACAATATATAATTATCATATCAAACATTATAATTCCTTTTCATTAGGGAACAATTCCATTATAGAGAAACCGGCTTCGGGCTCAGAGCTCTGAAGGGGCTCCGAGCCAAGTATGATTCCTGCTGACCTCGGCCACATTCCTTCAAAGCCTTTTTGTTACCTTTATTCATCTTCTCTTTCAGAATGGAATAACGCAATGGAGACGTGCAGGTGATGACAGGTATTGGCTGGAGTCAGGAGGAGAGGGAAGACGATCGTTTCCACAAGTCACTGTGAAGCCAGGTTAGAGTCATTTGTTCTCCACAGTGAAAGCCTCACTTATTAAGAAGCTCTTCACAAAACCTGTGGAAAAGTCGCAAGCAACGGTCGGCAGTGGCTGTCGCCAGGGGGAATCGTGTAGCTGGGGGAGAAAAGTCGCCCTACGCCCTTCCAGGCCATATTCACATATTTCTTGCCCCAGAAAGCAAACACAGAGTTTAAAACGACCTATTCTTCTTTTCTGGAGTATGATTTTTTTTCTTTTTTTGAAATTGAAGTATAGTTGATTTACAATGTTGTGTTAGTTTCAGGCGCACTGAAAAGTGATTCAGTTATACATATAAGAACAGTCTATCCTTGACTGATAACTGCTTTCTATTAGCCCTTCTCTGGGACAGGTGCTGTCTTGGGTGTCTTTACGTAAGTTTTCTCGTTTTCTGGATTCACGTTTGCCTTGTCATAACAATTGTTCTAAATACACAGATACGTCTTGATCTTTCGAAGCTGCTGATAATTCTGCCCACAGGTATTCGTAGGAACCCAAGGACAAACAGCAAGACAATTCGCTGGACTTGGGGCCACAAGGCAGGTGTATTGAAGGGAATGGGTCATGGGTGGAACATACTTAGACCTACTTAGTGGGGTGAGAGGAAAAGAACCTTTCTGATGCTAGAGATTCCAGGGGAGGAAGGGAGGTTTCCGAGGTCGTCTCTGTGGCAGGAGGACATTTGTGGAGTGTAGGGGGAGGACACAGGTGCAGCCTGAGAGCGAACGCAACCAGAGCAATCCCACACCCGATGAGGGGTGCATTTATATTGGGGTCCCACGTCTGACAACCCCAGGAAGTGGCCCTTTGCCCGTTCATCATAAAGTGAACCCTGTGGGGAGTGGAAGATGAGTTTAGAACAGTGTCGGCCCAGCAGGCCTCAGGAGACGTTGCTGACTGACTGCATTGATCTAACTCCAGGAGAGGGGAGCTCCCGCATTTTGGGGGGCCCTATGCCCCACACAGTCTGTGAAGAGGGTGCATTTATACCTATTGTCCTAAATGAACTAGAGGCAAAGGAGCCGAGTGACGACCCTGAAAAGTGGGCTGGCATTTGCAGCTACATGGATGGACCTAGAGATTATCATACTAAGCGAAGTAAGTCAGACAAATACCATATGATATCACTTATATGTGGAATCTAAAATATGACACAAACGAACTTATCTACAAGGCAGAAACAGACTCACAGACATAGAGAACAGACTTGTGGTTGCAAAGAGGGAGGGGGCATGGGGGGGATGGAGTGGGAGTTTGGGATTAGCAGATGCAAACTATTATATTGATATGTAAGATGGATAAACAACAAGATCCTACTGTAGAGCAAGGGAACTATATTCAATATCCTGTAATAAACCATAATGGAAAAGAAAAAAAGAGTGGGCTGGGACATTTTCGACAGCCCCAAAGGTCCTGGAGACAGAAGGGGATGTTCTTGGTACCTCTTGGAAGGAGAAATGGCCAGTGATTAGATGCAAAGGAGAGGTTTTGGAATAAAATGGATGTCCCTCCAAATAACCTACCAGTGAAGATTCTCTGGTCAGGTCCTCACAGAAGCATTTCTAGGTAACTGTCACCCGTGCCAGGAAGGAAGACAGGAAGCATGACTGTGACCATTTCCACGGCTCCCTCAAGCATCCCCGACCACACACCTGGTCATCTTTGGGTAAGTCAGCCGCTCACAGAGTTCATGCCATTCTGCCGCTGGCAGGTGTCCTGTCTGGCTTCTTATTGATTTCCTTCAGATTTTATTACAACTTGCAGTGATTTTCTTTCTTTGTTTTCTTGGTTTGTTTGTTTTTCCTTCTTTCACCCCCCTGGACAGTAAGCTGTATGAAGGTGGGGAGTACTTCATCTGTCTGGGTTAATCACCTCTGTGGCTAGACGGTGCCTAGCACAGAGTAGGTAGTTAATATTTGCTAAGTTAAAAGAATAAGTTTAAAGAATATTCAAGAATAAATGAATACATGGAATTTATGAACCTAGTGTCACATACGATTAAAGTACTAGTCGTTCTCGTGTTTTTACCTGTTTCACTCCATGCCAGCCCAGGCCTGTGGTTTCTTCTACTTTCCTTTAGTTTTAGGCATATGCAGTTTCTATCCTAGCACTTGGGTCACTACCTGATTGTTATGTACATGCTTCAGCAACCAAGAGAGTGTGAGGTGACAGGGGGACCCCGGGACTAGAAAGCCTGCCCTGAGAACTGGTACCTCTGGCCTTATTTCTTGTCCCTTTATGACGCGTTCCGACCTCCCTGAAGACCCCCAGACTCTCGAGTGCACCATGCTCCCTTCCATCCCCGGGTCTTTGCACAGACCGTTCCTTCTAACTTCCTCCTGCCCCTGCTTTGGCCTCTGCTTCTGAGTTGAGCACCCTTCACATGGGCTCCTATACCATCCTGTGTATCTCCAATCTCACACTTAGCTCATTAGCCTGTAATTGCATGTTTAAGTATTTGTTTTTATTTACTCATTCATCACTGAATATTATCTGAGCACCCAGGATGTCTTAGGCATGGCTCTGGGTACCGGGGATTCAGTAGTAAACAAAATAGGCAAGGTCTCTGCTCTCTGGAGCTTACGTTTTAGTGGAAAGAGATAAGCAGTTAACAAATAGAGACTCAGTTATATGTCATGTGCTAATAAGTGATATAAAGAAATAAAACAGGGAAGGCAGAGACGAATAGGGGTCGGAAGCCTATTTTAGATAAAGTGATTAGGAAAGGCATCCGACAAGGGAACGCTTGTTTTATCATCGGCTCAAAGGAATTAGGGGAACAAGCTATGAAGATGTCTGGGCACCTAGTGTTCAAGTGGCAGAAACAGCCAGTGCAAAGGCCCTGAGGCAGGAACGTGCTTGACATATTCAGGACATTGAATAAGCAGAAGTGGTGTGGCTAGAGCAGAGTGACCACGTTAACCTCAAATCCAAGTACGCTCCATGAGGTTAGAGACCACGTTCCCCTGGCTCAAGGTATATCCCTAATGTCTAGCACGGGGCTGGCACATGCCCTGAAGGTGTTGAAGGAATTCACACCTTGCAACAGCTTGCCCATTTGCCTAGTTTCACCATCAGGTCCTGAATGAAATAGACAGCGAGGAGGCCACTGAGCCTTTGGACAAGGGCAGGTCTGGGCAATGGAGGAACTGAGTAAATAAGTAAGAACAGTAAAGGGTTGAGAATAAATCTGAGGGTCCTGCCTGGTGCTCCAGGGATCAAGGCTCATTACGGCAGAGGGCTCTGGAAATGAGTTATTTTCTTTCTCTCTCTCTTTTTTTTTTTTAATATTTATTTATTTAGGCTGTGCCGGGTCTTAGCTGCTGCACGTGGGATCCTCGCCGCACTGTGTGGGATCTTTAGTTGCGACATGTGGACCTCTCAGTCATGGCATGTTCTCACAGTTGCGCATGCATGCGGGATCTTAGTTCCCCGACCAGGGATCGAATCCAGCCTCCCTGCATTGGGAGCACAGAGTCTTACCCACTGGACCACCAGGGAAGTTCCTGGAAATGACGTCTTTTTTTTTTTTTTTTTTTTTTTTTTTGCAGTACGCGGGCCTCTCTCTGCTGTGGCCTCTCCCGTTGCGGAGCACAGGCTCCAGACGCGCAGGCTCAGCGGCCATGGCTCACTGGCCCAGCTGCTCCGCGGCATGTGGGATCTTCCCGGACCGGGGCACGAACCTGCGTCCCCTGCATCGGCAGGCGGACTCTCCACCACTGCGCCACCAGGGAAGCCTGGAAATGACTTCTTATTACTACATTGTGTTAAAAGCTCACTCTATGAAGTTACTTTCATACCAGATAAAGCCAGTATCCTCTACTCACTAGTAGTGTCTGGTACTGCACTAGATGTTTTGTGCGGATTCATTTGGCATGACTGTTATGGAGATTGGATGCGATGACCTCTCCATTTTACAGATGAACAAACTGACGTTCAGTGAGATCAAGTAACTGGGCCAAGGTTAACGGCAGAGACAAGCCATGAAAACAAAGCAGTAGGATGCTGAAGGCTTCGCTCCTGACCGCCGTACCGTAAACGCCCCCTCCTCCTAGCCCATCACGGTGGCAGCCGAAGGCAGGCACAGACTGAAGCTCAAATTTGAGTTAGATTTGATCCCAAATCAGTGTATTTTGAAATCAGATGACAGCAACTGGCCCATGTTTTTCTCCTGGATTGGGATCAATCCAGACTTGAGTATAAGGACCAACTACGGTGGGAGGAAAGTCTTTGACAAGGAATCCATGTCCCACGAGGCTCAAAAGTGACTGAGGGCAGTGCGCCTCCCTAGGAGGGGGCCTGGCGATAAAAGGAAGTTGTGTCTAACAAGGGAACGTCTGGAATTTTTCATGAAAAATGGCAGCCCACCCCTGGAAAAACTGTGTCACGTTCCATCTCTCCAAGACACAGATGAGATGCTCAGTGCTCCCGCTGAAACAAGTAGTGACGGGAATTCTGGCGGCAGGAAGAACAGCAGCGTCCGCCGCAGAGATCAAGATATGCCTTCAAAAACAACAGGTCGTGTCATGATTCATTCACTTGCAACGTGAAGGACACACAGGGATGTTTTGGCTGTTAATGCCTGGCCTCACCATCCAGGTCCTACAGTGGGAACTCATCAGATAGCTCTGTGTGGCCTCTCACACTTTCGCAACCCTCTTCCAGGGATATATGGAACTCGTCATGATGACAAACTCAAGGCCTGCTAAGGGTGGCAGTTTCC